>NW_027192418.1:275423-276070 GCF_041956645.1 Rasamsonia byssochlamydoides | reverse complement strand
ACCCACCCACCCAGACAGAATTAAAAAATGGCTTGAGGTTAGTATTCCTACGTAGGTAATCGTCGAAGTCGGGAAGCTGCTGTGATTGAATCTCAAAGATGAGTTAGAAGGAATAAGCCAGCCAGCCAATCAAAAAAAAAATCATAGAAAGAAAGGAACGATATACAGAACAGAAATTGGGAAAGAAAATGCTGGATATCACGAAGTAGTACTAAATCTAATGAAATCTAGAGTTGACTGAGCATTCTTCTCCAGTTAAATCCATTTTAATAAGTTATTCGTTATCAGTGATTATAAGATTATAACAACAGATGAATTATATCTAGAGGGGTTATTTTTTTTCTTCACCTGAAGCTTGATCGTTTTCTTTTTCTTTTTCTGGTGAATGATGATTTCTTGACAGAATTGTTTTATGGGAACGGTCCTTATGGGGCAGAATTACCGAAATATATATTATTATCTGATCTTTAAGATGGCGAATGGAGTTTTAAGTTTGTCCCTTTTTCGCCTTTTTTTCTCTCTGTCACATACTCACACACATACTCACAAACACAAGCTCACTCTCCTCTCTCTTCTCCCCCTCCCCCTTTTTTTTTTCTTTTTTATATTTACGAAACAGGAAACAGTTGTTGCGGGCTAAGCACAAA
>NW_027192418.1:274967-275415 GCF_041956645.1 Rasamsonia byssochlamydoides | reverse complement strand
ATCCCAACATTATAGAATCTTCAATCAAGTCAAATCCCCGCTTTCTATCTCATGCATCCAGATCATCCTGGTGTTATCGATGCAACTGAGTCACAGATAGAGAATTATCTTTCTAGTCAAAGAATTCTCTGTACCTCTCCCTACATAACTCCTTGACCAGAGGTATCTGGTACATACGACCATAGGGTGTGGAAAACAGGGCTTCCCGTCCGCTCAGCCGTACTTAAGCCACACGCCGGCTGGTTAGTAGTTGGGTGGGTGACCACCAGCGAATCCCAGCTGTTGTATGTTTCTCCTTTTTTTTTTCTTTTTTAAAAAAAATTCATTTTATTGTTTCTACTATCTGGTGTTGATTGGTTTAACAGGTTATCCTGTTGCTCCTGTACCCTGTCTTCACCCCAAACTTTACCTCCTGCACCTTCGTTGGAGCATTACCTTTCCCCTTCTT
>NW_027192418.1:243574-274947 GCF_041956645.1 Rasamsonia byssochlamydoides | reverse complement strand
TTTTTTTTTTTCGAGATCTTCCTTTTAAGTGGCGAATTGGGTTTACCACCTTTACAATAATATTAATTAATTTGTTGCTATTATCTTGCATATAGACTATATGTATGGTATGTACATACATTATCTACANGGGATAAACCAATTTTGGTGTAGCCTTCTCACTGATCATTCCCGACCTTTTCCAGTAAATAGAATTACGGGTATGACCATCTAGAGATATATAATCTATTTAATAGATAGCAGATTCAGCAGGCATAACTGGTTTGCAATTTACTTCTTCTAGTCTATAATCAGAACTTTTAACCAATATTTATATAAGTGCTAACAAACTGTCTCTCTAGTCCTGGCATCCATCAATCTATATGTTAAGCTATAAAAAGAATCATTATACTCATCTACTAATATTTAATCTCTAAAATTGTTATGCAAGATATATCTGTTGCGGGCTAAGCCCATATTGCTGACTCAGCTTTGCTCTCGTCTTCTGATTGGTCCATTTGTTGTTCATCACATGACTCCTGTTGATACAGCTCGCGTGCCTTTCTCTCTCTTCCTTCATTTCTTCCTTCCCCAGCGAATCCTTTTTATGAGCTCCTAGTTTCTAGACAGCAAGGCTTTGGCCCTTCACAACAGTACATGGTTCACTTTTCAAGTCCAAATGCTATAATTATGACCTATCTACTTAGAGGTGAAGACGAACAATTTCTCCCGAAGATTATTAAAAATAGACGATTAACCTGATCTATTATTATCTATCTGTGACAGGATGATCTGTCCATCCAGAACGATACTGCGGCAAGACCTGACTACAAGCCTGACAAGATGTGTGTTTCAAAAAAACATAATGAAAAAAATGTCCCCGAGGAGGATCGAACTCCTGACCTCAAGATCTCTCATTGAAGTTGTCTTCAATGTCATACATTTCGTATGAGACTTGCGTGATAACCAACTACACCACGGAGACAACCTTGAAAGTTTCCGCGCGGCAGAAAGGAACTATGTGGGGTTGATTACGTAGTCTTTTGTTGTGAAACCAACTACCTCCGAGGCACCTATGAAGCCCCTATTATTATTAAGGCATACCATAAAGGCCTTATTAAACTTAGAA
The DNA here is from genome assembly GCF_041956645.1 of Rasamsonia byssochlamydoides. Classification (NCBI taxonomy): domain Eukaryota; kingdom Fungi; phylum Ascomycota; class Eurotiomycetes; order Eurotiales; family Trichocomaceae; genus Rasamsonia; species Rasamsonia byssochlamydoides. The sequence goes on along the minus strand of NW_027192418.1, from coordinate 273,839 downwards.
TAACCCCCGATAAAGGCTTTATAAGACTACTACATACAGACTTCACTATAGGCTTCGCGGTGGCTTTATAGGGAATTAGAAAATCTCGTATTTTTTCTTCACATCAAAACACAAAAATTACTAGTGTCCCCCAGGATCCAGCTGAGCAAGTAGGCGGGCAATGACTTTAAGTCATTTCTTTTTCTTTCTCTGTCTCCCCTCCCCTCCTCCCCACCCCCCCTCTTTTTTAAAGTATAGTATGTAAGGTTTATTTTCCAGTCCAAATGCTATAAATACGACTTATCGATTTAGGGCTAAAGATAATCAATCTTTACCAAAGTATTCCACTAAATAGATAAATTAACCTGATATTTTAGTCCTTTATATTATTATATAGACATATTCCTATACCTTTGAATATACCATGCTGTATCCCGATTAGGAACGCGCTGAGAATCAAAAGGAGTGATACTGCCAGCAAGCTACGATCCTGACAAGATCTGCACTACGCCATCACTCCCAGTGCCAACGATCTTGAGTTTGATGTTCGCAGCAGCCTCCTTGATTGCATCCGCCGTGTCCACTGGTCCCGCTCTCTTAATCTGCCAGTCTGCGGAAGCGCTGCTGGGACCACCATGAAAGAAAAGAGCCAGCGGGCTGTTCTTCCACACTCCGATACTGGCCCGGGAAGTCCGGATGATGGTGGCCCGAATAAATACGGCTGCTGCAACAATGACAGCCAGCGGCAGGGCCAGCCAGGCCCAGTTGACGACGACAATCTGCTCTTGGATCCACACCGTCCCCAGCACGGCCTGGGTGGGCGCAATGGCGCGGGGATTGTTCTCCTCCTGCGCGAGCAGCTCCGAGTCGTTGCCTCGGAGCGCGTTCGTCATGTACAGAGCCACGCTCTCCATCGACCGGGTCATGTTCTGAGCCATCCATAGTAGCAGGATGAGATCGGAGCCCTGAAAGCCAGCGCTGCTGGTTACACTGACGTTCCCGGTCAGAAGGTACATGAATTCGCTTGTAATGATCTCGTCGGCCATGTTCGAGATGCGGAATGTCCCGTTGTTGTTCTCGTTTGGTTTTGCAAAGGGCGGCTGATAGACCAGGTCCAGCCCGTCCCATGGACTGATCAACGTGTGGCCGTTGTTCAAGTATTCGTTTAGCACATGCTCCGAATAGATGCCATTCGTGACCGTCGCGCTCACTTCTCGCACGCCGAAGTAGAAGAGGCATCGCACCGCTTCGAATGTCGTCTGTGGAGCGACGTATGGATATGGCATTGCTGAGTCCCCGACGGGTGGATAATTCCCAATGTTGCCCAGTGCTTTGACCCATTGGACCGCTGAAAAGGCCCCCGTGATGTTGAAAAGATCCCATCCGGCCTCCGCCAGAAACGCGGGTGGCATGGCCTCGATGACCATAAACGTATATTTGTTGGCACCCTGCAGCATCTCAGACAGGCTTTTGTCGACAGGGGCGTAGAACGAGCATGTGCTATCGGCCGCCGTGCCATTGGTACAGTTCAAGCTGACGAAGGGCGTCACGTCCGTGCATCGCGATCCCACCGCCAGAGTTGAGAACGGCTCCCACGTGCAATTCCCACTGGGACAGGAGAACAAGGGGCTGGGAGTGGAGAGGGAGGCGGACGAGAGCAGACCGCTGTAAATCGCGCTCTTCATGTTGTATGGCATGAGGACATCTCCTGGGCCTCAGAAGCTGGCTTCCATCTTCGATCAAAAGGGGGAAAAAAAAAAAGGCGCACTCACAGGCATCACTGAGCTCCCCGCCTAGAGTGTAGCCATATTGACCGTCGTAAGTATATGCTGCCACTGCCTGAGCGGTCGCTTGAGGATCTGGAACTGCCCTCGACACGTATTGGACGGTTTGCTGGGAAAAGGGACCGATGGCCATCAGGACCAAGGTGACTCCTGCGCCTACGTACGCCAGATGTCTTCAGTCAATACTCAGGTTAGCCAGACGACAAAAGAAAAAAAAATGTGGAAGAAGAGCATTCGAACCGGGTCTGGAGTCGGTACAGCAGCAACAAGCTGCCCATCGGGCCTCGACTGGCCGCATCGTAGTAACAGATATCTTGAAGCGGACGGGCCTTTCCATTAAACCACACCCAGCAGAGCTGACTGATACACGCCGCCACGGGGATCATGAGCCAGGTCTCGAGGAGATTCGAGATCCATGAAATGGCCACGTTCAAGGTGATCCCGGCTGGCCAGTGGGGGGCTTTCTTGTTCTGATGGACGGCCAAGATGACGACGATGCTGACGAAGCACACGACTGCGACGAGGAAGCTGAGGATTTCGAGAAACCAGTGGCCGGTGCGGAAAACCAAAAGGGGGTTCCGATAGCCGTGTCCATGGCGATGCCGATGTCGATATTGGGCCGTGTTTGTCAGATTAGCCAGGCTGGAATCGGTCTGGTGTTGTTTGATGGGATGGAGCTTATGGATCTCCCGCCATGGTTTGGTCTCGAAGGCATCTACGATGTCCTTTTCGTTCATTCCTCTCACCCTACCCGACAGAGCGGGAGATTGTGATTAATTTTTGTTGTCTTCTTCTCGATTGAGAATGCTAAATGGAAAGGTCGTGCATAGTGAGTCCTTGTATATTCGCCGCACGAATTCGGGGCTTCTTCGATCGACAAAGGAACGATCATACAGTTTGTTGCGATCCTGGAGGCAAAGGTTAGCAGATGCGGTCTGTCGTTATTATTCGTATAATTACTCCGTACTGCCTTAGCAGAATTTTCGTTTTGGCACCCCTTACCATAACTGAACAAGATAGCCGTGGCCAGCCTTGTGCAGCTTGTGGACTTTGGCAACCGAGTGCTCCGTCGTCTCAACGAATACCGCTCGAAGCTCGGAGATCTCCCGGACACCTTCCGGGGGATTGCAGCCGACTTACCGCTCTTAATACACACCTTGGAAGGAACGAAGCAAGCAATTGATCAGGGAAGAATCGATGAGAAGACAGAAAAGGCATTATCACCAGTGATCATTGCTTACGAGAAAGAAGTAGAAGCGCTCGAACAAGTTCTGGAGAGAATAACGCCAACTGGGGACTCGTGGAGGAATAGGACAACAGCAGCGTTGAAAAGTGTGCTGAAAGAGTCCAATGTCGAAAAGATTGAATCAGTAATCAGACGCCATCTGGAGACTTTGACGTACCACTACGCGACTGCCTCTTCCACTGCACAAGCATTGAAAGGTAGGAAGCCCCTTCCGTCGGAAGAAGTCTTGCTTCCCAACATTATATAGTCGTCCTGAACAGTTCCTTCCCTTATTTTCTGGTATACTGACTGACTTCTCTGTTCAGATGAAACATTGATCAAGATATAGAAGTGGCTCTCTGCCCCAGATCCCTATGTCAACCATAACAAGGCATTGAAGCAATGCCTGGCTGCCACGGGGCGTTGGTTTCTTGAGAGCCCTCAATATCGAGAATGGAAGACAAAAGTGGGATCATTCCTGTGGCTTCGTGGAATCCCTGGGTGTGGTAAGACGATTCTTAGCTCGACAATCATCCAGGATCTTATCCAGAGCTCGACAGACGATTTCACCAATGCTCTAGCGTTCTATTATTTTGATTTCAATGACTCTCAGAAGCAGCGAGTGCAGCCAATGTTGAAGTCGATTATTGCACAGCTCTCCAGGCAGTGTCAGAACGTTCCTTCGGCTTTGGAGTTGTTATTCTCATCCTGTGGTGATGGCAGTCGTGAACCATCTACCGAGGCCCTCCTCTCAACATTGCTTGGCATGATTCCAGACTATCCTGAAGTCTACCTGGTCCTAGATGCCCTGGATGAAAGCGTTGAGCGCCAAGATTTGTTGGACGTTCTCGAACAGCTCGCTTCTCCGCAAGCGAAGAATTTCCACATCCTGGTCACCAGTCGTGCGGAGCATGATATCGAATCAACCCTCCGGCCTCTCCTGGCACAGAACTTTATTGTCTCCTTCCAAACTCTTCTTGTTAATGAGGATATTCGTCGCTATATCCGTCATCGGTGGTCGAATGATAGAATTCTTAAGCGGTGGAGAGGAGACGACAGCATTCGAGAAGAGGTGGAAGATGCGTTGATGGAAAAAGCTAATGGAATGTAAGTGTGTACACTGGAGCCCAATAGTAAAGGTCACCTGGTATTCATATATCCTGACGGTGAAATCAGGTTTCGATGGGTTGCGTGTCAATTAGATTCGTTGGGAAAGTGCGTGAATCGTCTAAAGCTCCGACAGTCATTACGTGCTTTACCGCGAACACTTGACGAGACCTATGAGCGGATTCTTCGCTCAATACACGAAGAAGGAAACTCGCAGTATGCTCTTCGGATCCTGAGATGGCTTGTTTACTGTACTAGACTACTTCGCCTTTCCGAAATTGCGCAAGTGGTCGCGATCGATGTTGAAAACTACCGTTTCAACGCAGAAGAAGTTCTTCCGGATCCACTTGATGTCATTGCGATATGCTCAAGCCTTGTTGTGATTAGTTGGGAGACTCAAGACGCAGATAATGCTGAACAAGGAATAAAGCTCTCAGAGGGAGAATCAGGCATGCCAAACGATGATCCGAACGTTGATCCTTCACCACCGTCCAGGAGATATTCTTCACCCCACGTCAAGCTGGCACACTACTCAGTAAAAGAGTATTTAGTCTCGAGCCGAATTCAAGACGTCTTCCCTGCTTACCATCTTGCAGAGAATTCCTCACATGCAAATATTGGGAAAGGCTGCCTTCTATATCTGCTGCAATTCCAGGACTCGGAGTTGAGTTTCGAAGATTTATTTACTCGATTTCCGCTAGCCCAATATTCAGTTTCGTTCTGCATGTACCATCTACGATTTGCCGAAAAGAACAGAGAGGAAATGAATCCCCTCTTTTGGAGGCTTCTCTCCGCAAGCATACTCGTTTTCGGTCATCACTGGCCGGTATCTACGCACCAGAAACTCCCGAGTCTAATTTACGTAGCCGCCATCTTTGGACTCGAGGAACTCATTCGAGTCATACTTGCCAAACCTGACGTGGGTTTGAATGAAAAGAACAGAGAACTCGGCGCGGCTTTAATGGCAGCTTCAACCGCGGGTCATGAGGGAATAGTAGAACAGCTAATTGAGGCCGGAGCAGACGTGAATGCCCATGACGAATCCCACGACTCTGCTCTCTATGCAGCTTCATATCGTGGTCACGAAGACATAGTGAAGCTTCTTCTCACCGCTGGAGCAGACCCAAACTTGAATGGGGGACGCTATGGCTCTGCCCTACAATTAGCTTCATATTATGGTAATGAAGACATGGTGAAGCTTCTTCTCAGTGCTGGAGCAGATCCAAACTTGCAGGGAGGACAGTATGGCTCTGCTCTACAAGCTGCTTCACAGCGTGAGTTTGAAAATATTGTGAGGTTGTTGAAAGCAGCTGGAGCAAAGTCGTGAATGGGATCTCGATGTTTCTACTTTACTTTAATAACCTTGAGTATTCGAGGTTTCTCCATGTATCTAATTGGATTGCAATGACACTTGAAAATGAATATCTCAGATCGACCGCCTGATCTCACAGGGAGACATATCATTTATCAGAAAGACTAGGTAACAGCCGCAGGTAGTGGTGGAAGCTCCCCAAGGTCTGTAGCTATCAGAGCAGAAAAACAAACCGACTGAAAGTGAGGTAAAGGGTGGCAGAAGTCATCATCATGTAAGCAGTCGGTATGGCGCGGCAGCAGCAGAAGTCTGGTCTGCAGCTGGACGTTCAGATATGCTAATACTAGGGCCGTTGGGGGATTAACCCACGATATATACTACCATCTGACCCTTATTATAAGAGTCCCAGAACTAGTTAAAAGGACATTATAACGATATTCTTTCTAGGCGAAACGACATTTGTACGTAGTGGACCATGGTATAGGAAAGCCCCTTCTGGAGCGAACTCTAATCCACTACTACAGACCTCATTTCGTTGCAAGGACCCCCCTATTTCTACCGCTAACTGATTGAGATCCTACTGTAGTAGTAGAGCTCGCCTAGTATACAGTACAATTACATAAATACTACTGTGGATGGTGGGTTGATTCTGACGGTTAGTAACCGGTAAGCAGACCGGGTTAAAAACCACGTTCCTCAATCTGGTCTATCAGTCAATGCAATATTTAATTAATATTTCCGCTCAAGCTGCGGACAACTCTCCCGGAGCGTCGGCATCAAAGGACGCCGGGAAATCGCCTGGTTTTTGAAGGATGTTTTGTACTGCACATCAATTTGGAGAGCGTGGACTTTTATATAAAACTCAGATGGAAGAGAATCCGAGAAAGGTTAGATAAAGCAGATAATAAATGGATAAAGACTTGATTGTTGATTCTTGCTGAGGTATTTGTTATTTTATTGAAATTATTATTGGTTACGGATTTATATTGCTTAATTTAGACCACCTCATAGATAGGATGGGGAAGTTTCAACCAGAGTGATCGAACACCCGAAATTGCAATTTCATTCCGTACATGTATTTCCCTAGATTAGATCTAGGGGAAGGGAAAAAAAAAACATTGGATTGTGCAGTAGGGAACTTCACTGAATTGGAAAATAAAGAGAAGAAGAGGGGGTTAAAGAGGCAGTCATTTCAGGAGTAAGGAAGTTCCCTATCTGGTTATCAATAATAGAGTATAAAGTAGATGAAACGGGGCTGTGGAAGTTAATAGGCACCTAATGTAGCGCGCGTGTAAAGTCTGCCAATCTAAAAGACATGATTGACAGCCAACCAACCGGTCTACTTGTAATAGAATGTAATATGGTAATAGGTATTTTCTTTTCTTTATAAGAGGCGCTATTTCTTTTTTTTCTTTTTTCTTTAATGGTCTTGTCTTGGTGTGATGGCCAAACTCAGTGGGTAAATTACTAGAAAGAGGAGAAATGAAGCCATAGAAATCACTGTATTGAACCTATCTAAAGAATGCTTAGAGATAAGAAAGGAATCAAGAACTAGAGGTAGGCTCCAGGCCTATAGATCTGGCGGTGTAGGCTCGCTTAGGCGCGTGGGCTGACTCAGTGAGACAATGGCGAAGCCGGCAGCACCAACATCTTGTAGTTAATATTTTTTTTTCCCACTAGGATTGGGCCACTTCTTGCTACTACCTGCTGACAGGGCTGAGGGATGAGGGCTGAAGATGAGGCTGAGGCTGAGCTCCATGCTCATATATCGATATACTATACAGTTCTCAATCTCCTGTTCACGGTCCTCGGCTACCGCCGTCGCGGCGCCGCCCAGCTGTGTATCGAGTGGGGGTTGCAGAGAGCCGACGCGTTGGGCCTGGAGATCTGGGTTCGATTCCAGCGCCATGGCCCGGCCACTATACAAGAAGAATGGCTTCGTCTTCGTCTCCGATCAGTCCGTCGAGCTGCAGCAGCCCGAGAACCTGTCCGATGCCGACCAGGCCGATTGGCAGAAGCTCCGGGACCTGATCTTGCCGGTCCGGACGGCGACGTTCTGGAGGCCCCGGGGCGGGAAGTACGTCGAGGGGGTGACGGCGAAGCCGTGGGAGGAGAAGTAGATGCGTTTACAAGAACCGTAGAAATGGAATAGACATCACCAAGAAAGCTCTGGAGTCTATTTCCCTTAGTATAGACCTGTGTCCTAACCCTAACTCCTCTTTAGACTCGATTCTTCATCAACATGAACACCGCCACCGTGGCCGAGCCCTCGCCTGGTTTCTCCGACAGCATCACCCAGCTGGGAACCAAGGCCTTCGCCCAGTGCAAGCTGAGCCAGATGATTACGAAGGTGTCCAATGGAGGAATGGATCGATAAATGCATACACGACGTTGTTGTCGGGCTGTGCCATGCCGGATTTAAGCGGCAACTCCAACTAACCCCGTCTTAAGTCCACATAGCACCGTCAGCGTTGAGGTGGAACGCCTACATAAATCTCGTCTAGCCCTGCAAATCATGTCTGATCGAGGCGGATCTTGGTTCACGAGGAAATCATCAAACAACCAAACATGTCTATGACATTTACGATGCCTCAGAGGCCGCTTACATGGCTCATCACAGGCTGCTCCTCGGGCTTCGGTCTCACCCTTACGCGCGCAGTCCAGTCACATGGGCACATCGTGATTGCAACCTCGCGCAACCCTTCGCGCACCGCTGATCTCGTTGCTGAGGTCGAGAGCAAAGGCGGGAAGTGGCTCAGGCTGGACGTGGACGATCCTAACTGCGCGCAGGTCATCGAGGACCTCGAGGCGGCAGGCCAGCAAGTCGACGTCCTGGTCAACAACGCGGGGTTCTCTATCCACGCCTGCGTCGAGCAATTCACCGAAGAGGAAGTGCGCCGCCAGATGGAGTCGCTGTATTTCGGGCCTTGCAGGTTGATCAGGGCGGCGGTGCCATATATGCGCAAGCGAAGATTCGGCATTGTGGTGAATATGAGCAGCGGGGCGGGCCTAGAAGGGAGGGAGAGTATGGGTGCTTATGCCCCAGCCAAGGCCGCGCTGGATGGTAAGTGTTTGTTTCCTAGCCAGGACAGCTTTGTGAAGCTAAAACCAGCCAGGCATGTCTAAAGTTCTGGCAAAGGAAGTAGCCGAGTTCAACGTCCGTGTCTTGATTGTCTCGCTCGGAACCTTCAACACCAACATGGTCAACGCCGTCACCGTTGGGAAGAATCCTATGCCAGAAGACTACAAAGGCTCTGTTGCTGATAAGACCATCGACTCTATAGCCAGCGGGAAGTTCGACCCTGACAGTGATAAGGAGAAGGCCGTCAAGGCGATCTATGAGGTCGTGATGGGGGAAGGTGTCGGAGCCGGACACGAAGGCGAGAGGTTCCTGCCTCTAGGCAGGGATCTGGCTGCGAGAGTCAAGCATGTGCAAGATCAGTACGCTCATAGCATGGAGGTCTTTGGAGACGTCTGCAACAACGTATACAGAGATAAGTGATGCGGAGAGGTAGCTAGGGTCTCTCAAGCAGACAGGCAAGAAGGTGCAATGAGTTCATATGATAGTATAGGAGAATGTGCATAGTTTCGAGTTCTGTATATCAAGCAGCATGGCACCCTAAGAAAGGTCACTGCTAAGCGAGTGGAACAGAGTTATATTTGACAGTGATAATAGACTAGATTTAGTCATATGATCAGTCCTAAGTATACTTATTGGTAATGCTCATATACAGATATACCGGCAATGCTATTGAAAACTTGACAATAATATTAGTGTTCGTCAGAAATGCTCCATAAGAGGAGGAATTAGGGTTACCCGGGCCTAATCAGCCCTGTGGAGGCCGCATGCGGGGTACCCCAGATATCGGATCTCGGACCGCTGAACCATCTGGGGAAGCGATCCACCGCCCCGGAATCCCGCTGTCGGACCGAAAACATCACCTGGAGACGCTGTCTACTCTACAAATATGCATACTGGCCAGAGTTGTTCAAACGGCGTGATGGCGGGAAGGTACCTGGATACGCTGTCGAGGAGACAGGCGTCGAAGGATGTGATCAATCTTTACAGCCCGTTATTAAACACGGAATATGTGAAGCTGCATGCAACGAAACAGGTCTCACCTGCTATCCCAGATGATAGAATCTCCGTTAAATCGGACGCTAATGCCAATCCTCGTGTAGCGAGTCCCGAGTACTTTCCTCCGGTCCGGTGATGAAATCGAGATCGAGCCCTACACGATGATCCCGTGTGATTGCTACATCATTTCCGGGTCGTCTCTCGTCAACCAATTCATCGTCACCGGGGGGGGGTCGATGCCTGTTGCCAAGGGCGTTGCAGACTTTCTGCTCGGTGGGACTCGCAACCTGCACGGCGCGCTTGTCTGTGTCGTCCACAAGGAAAAGGGCCAGTCGTTCTACTCGCAGCTGGTCGACAGCGTGTCCGAGTCGACGTCGGCCAAGCTCAGCGGCTACGAATCGATGGCGATCTTAACCAGCGCATGTCCTTGTGCACTCTGTCTTGCGACACCGTCTGCGGTCGTTTCAGCTGTCAGTACGTGCTTGAGAACTGACACTACCGATGGATCCTGTTCTCTTCTCTAACATGACACAGACGCCGCTTAAGAGAAAGGGGTCCTACTGGTTAAAGGAACATCGACAATCGAAAAGCTGGAGCAGATCAACTCGATCATACTCGACAAGACCGGCACCCTAACGGAAGGATCACTAGAAGTGAAAACCTGTAACATAGGGCGGGCGGAGCAACGCGAAACATCAAACATAGCCCGGGACGAGGGTTACCAGGGAGGTCAGGTTGAGTTCGGAGTCGGTATCATGGAGGAGCGTGTGTACTCGGGGATCTCTGCCTTACCAGACGAGCTGAAACACGCAGGGACGAGACTCTGGCGGTTCATGTTGTAGTGGACGGCCGCTACGCCGGTTCTCTCTTCCTGCGAGTATGTTGGCTGCATTTGCCATCGGATTGTAGTCTACTCTTCGTCACGGCTAACTACTACCCACAGGATCAGATTAAGACCGACACGAAGGACACGATTCGCAAGCTGAAGTCTGCGGGCTATGAATGCCAGATGGTATGCTGCCAGTCTTTCTTTTCTTTTCTTTTCTTTTTTTTATTCTCCAACTAATCTTGAAATACAGCTCACCGGAGACCTGACCGACGGAGCCAGACGGGTCGCCGCCATTGTGGATGTTCCTGTGTCGGCCTCGCAGGTCATGCCAATGATGAAGCTCGAATACATCAAGTCAGCCCAGCAGGATGGCAAAGTGGTTGCCATGGTCAGTGTTCCCGCTGCCTCTTGAACATCATTATTGATTATATATGTACTGACTGATAGATGGAGATTGGTGACGGACTGAATGGACGCACCAAGCCTGGCCGCCGCGGACATCGGAATCATAATATCACAAGACACGTTGTATTCTCATGCTGATGTCTGTCGACAGCTCTCTCAGCGCAGCATTGATGTCAGCCTCCTCGGTCGCCATGACTTGTCAGGGGTTGAGACTTCGCGCTCGGCTGGAGGCGCTAGAATTATAGCCTGTCGGATTGTCATCATTCAATCGGAAATGCGTTCATGCCTGAATGGACTCGATTAGGCAATTGCAATCTATTTACAGTGATATGACTGAATGAACTGAATGAATGAACTGCCCGTATCACCTTTTTTTTTTAAAAAAAAAAAACGTCTTTTGGAGCATATGTTCCCCTGATAATGTTATACTAGGTATTTTCGAACCGGAAGATCTAGTGGTGACAATGATGATGACGATGAAGGAACGGAACTGATGATTTCTAAAACTTTGTCGTTGGAAAGAAAGAATTGCTTGGCCAAGATGCTGCTACAGATATCTATTTATGTATTTACCGCAGCAGAACAAACCAAAATCGAAACACCGACCTAACTACGTACTAACTAAGTACTAAGTAAGTATGTACATTTAGGCATTGCTGAGAGATTAGGTTAGGTGCCTAGGTAGGCAGGTAGGTCGATGTCAAGCTCTGACCCTAAAATGAAAAATGGAAGTCCCATTGATTGATTAATCCGGCATGTATGCATGCGTCCATGCGATAGACGGACAGTTGGGCAGGTAGGCAGTGTAGGCTAAGATATAAGAGTCTAGTCAAGTGATGTCAAGTCGGGAGAGTTTTCTCTTTTTCAAAGAAAAAAAAAAGACTAAAAGACTGGATATTTTCAGAAAGAGAAAATAGCAACTTAATTAATTAATTAATCAATAAATAAAAGGATTTTCCTACCCGTACAGTGTAGGAGTGGTCGCGAAAAACAACTTGGGATGCTCTCACAAGGGATCGCTGAACTAGGTAGATATTGATCGTGATGCTCATAAGAGGGCGGGTAATCTTTCATGTTCAAGAAATCAATCAATCATTCATTCATTCAAGCTCAATTCAACTATCCACAATTCACGCCTTCTTGCCTGCTTGCTTGCACCTCTGGACGCCTTCAACTCCATCTGAATGACAATGACATTGCCACCCTCTGTCACCCCGTCCTGTCTATAATTACAGCACCTCCCAATTCCACTCTCGGTCCTTCCATGCCCATCATCATGATCCATGATAGTGATGAATTAAAAATTATCGTTGCAATGGACAGGAGGAAAACTCCATCTTTTTGTCCTTTCTTAGGGTTCTGCTTCTAATTCTGCTTCCGCCGGTCCCACACCCTGCTCATGTCCCCAACAGGAAGATTGAGCGGAATTCCGACGGCCTCGAACAGCTGCGCGATGAGAAGGTACCAGCCCAGGAGGCCGGTCACGAAGAGAGATGCGCCGGCGCCCTAAACGCAGTATTAATGGTTAGGCAGGCAAGAAGCTTCTTCCAGGGCAACTGATCTATGTATATACTCACCACCATCAACCGGTGTCCCGCCACAGAATCGGCCAGGGCCAGTCTCCAGTAAGCGGCGCTCATCAGCGAAAAGACCATGATCAGCGTGGCGAAGATGGCGACGAACACTGCGTTAGTCCGTGTCGCGCAGATCATGTAGACGAAGACGAGGATGTCCATGGCCAGGAACAGGAATGCTGCAGACATCCGTCAGCACGCCTGAATGTAAGGGAAATAAAAGTCGTCACGGGTCGCAGGCTACGCACCGTATGTATTCATGAACTCAGGGCTGGTCAATCCTTGCATCGTGCTGGTTCCAGACGGCGAGTATGGAGCTGTGGATCGTTTTCTTTAGATTATATCCCGATTGTGATTGCCTATTAGACGAGGAGGAACATATTTGTGTACTGCACATACCTGCCGCGTTCGTAGCCGGCTGCAAGGTGCATGCAAACGCCAGCCAGAATCCACCTGACGGGTCAGCATTCTGCCTTCAATCGAAAACCCATGTATGTTCTCACCAAACGTGCCAAAGACCACACACGGAAAGGTATTGCCAAGGACGAACTCCAGCAATCCGCTAATGACCAGCATTGCACCGCCGAGGAACACCATTTCACCGCTAGATGTAGTATTAGTAGAGGAACTGGATAATACGATATGCTATGACAGGTCCCTACATAAATGCCATTCCACTCCCGCCAGCACCCCTCCATCCCATCAAGGCGCAAGACATGGGCGTAGTCAGGACGACGAAACTGGCCAATGCTCTTCTCTTCATCAGCATCTATCCTGGTGCAGCCTGATTGTGTCTGGATCCGTAAGGGGGATGGGATGGTGGCTTACAGTGGAGTGGGATTTCCAAGCTTTCTAGTCAGGGTGCCCTCTCGCCGACTCAACGGACTCAGGTAGAGCTTCTCAAACTGCTCAGCCGTCAGGGTGATGGAGGTCGGGACCGTCGTCAGGGTAGACATGCCGCCCTCCTGCGACGGGGTCTGCCCGTTCTGAATCGAAGTGTAGTCGTCGGATTCCACGGCGCTTTTGGTCATGCTGACGGGATGGCGTATGCAATCAGCAGGTAGACTAGCAACCAACAACAATAACAGAAGGCAACAAGGCAAAAGACTGGTCAACTGTCGCAGTCTGCGTGGTGGAACTCGTCACGAGACAGGGATATATAGCAGCAACAGGGGCAGGGGGGTCATAGCACGGTCCGCCCCGTGTTCCTCAAATCCGGGGCTCCGCTTCCCCAGATTTCTTCTTTAGGACACCTTATTTTTGGGGCGGCGATCAATTCCGGGGTAACAGGCCAGTGAGGTCGTTCGAAACCCCATGGGGAAGGTTTCCACTTCCCCGCGTCTACCCCCCGCGTTGTCTAGAACTTTCGGCAGATCCCGAAGATTCGATGGCTCCCTGCAGATCATGGGAATCCTTGCAGAATGAATGGACCTCTGCATCGAGAAACGGGGTTTGCAGGCTCGTCGGATGTGGCCGAGACACGGACCGGGCTGCTGAGGGCGCGGTTCCCGTTTTTGGGAAGAGATCGGGAAGCGGACCGACTCTCGCTCAGAGAGTCAGTCCCGGCACCAGCTGTATGGTATGCAGGGATGCTTCGGCGGTAGCTAGAGTATAGTGCGATACTAGTGTTCCTGTATGAGGCAATATTCATGTTCAGTGAGAATACATGTAGAACACTCCGCTAGTCTCCGTACCATCCCATCTCGACGCCATGACATCCCCTCCTCTCTCCACCGGGGCGGACGGCAGCCCAAAGCATGCTGCCACAGGCAAAACGCGAAAACGCGCGTCGAAAGCCTGCAAGTCCTGCGGAATCCGCAAGGTCTGGTGTGATGCCGCGGAGACAACACTGGAGAGCCGCCCATGTACCAACTGCTGCAGGTTCAACACCTGCTGTGTGCTACCCCCCGGAAAAAGGTGAGACTGAATTTGTCAACAGCTTAACCACAGACAGCGAGTAATAATCCAAATACAGGACGCAATGTGAGAAACCGCGTTCGAGCCGGTCGAGCCCGCTGCATGTCAACGGCAAAGTTCACCAAGGTGGGAGTGATCAGGAAGAAACCAATCAACAGGGTGGGTGCTATTCCTGATGCTGATGATAAAAGAAGATCTTGAGAGCTAACCGGCTGCAGACAGAACACCTATCCCATATTCGCTGTCCATGGACCAGCAATATCGCATGATGGGCCATTCCGCCGTGCCGGCCTCCCTCCCGCTGGACCACATGACGCGGACGATTGAAGAGTTCCTGGGCATCTCTCTGTCTTTGTCGACACCGCCCATGACCTTCCTGCCGGCGTATCTGTCGAGGCCGCAATCGAACCTCGACCGGAAGGATCTCGAGTACCTGCAGCGTAAAGGGGCGTTTTTCGTCCCGTCCGGACGGCTCCGCCAGGAGCTGCTGAAAGCGTTCATCTGCGATGTCTACCCGGACATGCCCACGCGGGAACTCTCGGAGTTTCTGCAGACGGTTGCGCGAGGTTGCTCCGGGCGGAAAGCCAGTCTTCTGCTGTTCCAGGCGGTCATGTTCGTGGCCGTGACGACGATCAAGGAGCAGCATCTGCGGGATGCGGGATATCGCTCGCGGCGGGCGGCCCAGGCTGAGTTCTTTAACCGGGTGAAGGTAATAACGGAATTCCGGCATCCCGCATATATGTACTGCCGCTGACACAGACAGCTACTTTATGACTTTGACTATGACCAAGACCCGACTGTGATGGTGCAGTCGCTGCTCATGATGACTTACCAGCATAACAGCCTGTATCATCACAAAGATCCGTGGTACTGGATGGGGGTAGCTGTGTCGGTAGCGCATCGGCTAGGCCTGCGTCGCGATCCGGGCGATAGTCGACGGCACCAACGGATTCTGTGGTGGACGCTCTACATGAGAGACACCCTTCTGGCGCTAGCGTTCCAGAAGGTGCCCTTGATCGAGGACCAAGAGCACAGTGTCCGGCAGCCGACGATCGATGACTTCGATCTCGACTCCAGCGGGTCAGCGTCAGCAGAGATTCTTCCATCCGGAAGACGAAAGCAGATGGCGATTGTCTTTGTCGAGAAGGCCAAGCTGGCAGTCTTTATCCGTCAGTGCCTTTCCTCGCAGAAGGCGTCTTTGCTTCATCAGCACAGGCCGCCAGGGCTTGGTCCAGGAGAGCCGGCGCTAGACGCATCGACTGCGAGACAATACATCCGCTTGCTGGAAGACTGGCATGGAGCTCTGCCTCCATCCGCTCAGTACCCGACGATGCCAGTGGCAGCTAGTCAAGAAGAAGAGACATTATATTCCCACCGAGCCCTGCTCCAGGCGCTCTATCTCTCATTCTCCATCATCCTCCACCGCGCACATCCGGACCCGTTTGTGCGGCACACAATCTTCTCGGCAACCGACCAACTCCTAGCAATCGTCCAGGACCTGCAGCAGCGGGGGCTGATCCGGACGCTGTCGACGACAGACGTGCTGATTATCCTGCGGGGATTCGTGGCCTCGATAACCACCGGCTGCGAAGAAGATGATCGCCGGTGCCAACGACGGAGGGTGGGAGCCGTCCTGCGGAACGAGATCCTTCCGCGGTTTCAGCAGGATTGTCTGGCGGACGATGTGGCGAGCGTCTTGCTGGATGCTATTAGGGAAAATACATGTAATCTATAGACATGAATCTCGATGAATGACTGTTTGAGTTACAAACTTCGATAGATAGGTCGTTTTCATTGTCTTCGACGTTAGGCTAACAAGGGGGAAACATGGCATGGACACTTCAAGAGCATGGGTTTATGTAATAAACGGACTGTTTGAGGCGTCACGATGTCACGGTAGCTCAATAGAGACAGAGATTGCAAGTTTCTTGTGAAGAAATCTAAACAAATACATAGGGTAGTATATAGCCAGGGAGATATTTCTTGTTGATATACACAGCAGTCAGTCGCAATGAAACAAATAAAAGGAGAAGGAATGATGAGTACTTCCTTGATCAAAAGCCAATTCCCTTTTGTTTATTAATCTATTAATATACCATCATGACACAAGTATGGTACACGATATACATATTTAACTCCATCCCTAGCTTGCCAAGTATTCATTAGTTGGTCTGATCGTCTCCTTCGCCTGACTCCGAATGCATGGTACCGGTGAGATTGGGACCAGTGAGAAGAGCTCAAGGCCACGAGCGAGTCAGTGGAGAGTGCCGCGTGCGTACTCCGTAGAGTGGAAGTGGAGAAATCCGGTCCGGACTCGGTCCGGAAATGCATACACAATTCCTACTGAGAACAACGTGCAACGATGCCGATATGATAAATTAATCGTCTTTCATTGGTCATTTCTTTCATTGGCGATTGATTGGCCTTTTACCTTCCTAGGCTAAGTTAAGATAGGCAGGTAGGTAGGTACCTAGCTCCATACTCCGTACGTAGTACAGAGTACTCCGTACTCCGTTCTCCATAAACTTATACTCCGTACGGAGTAGTTATAGTGTGGCGTAGACTGTGGAGATTTGACCCATCACTTTATTCCCTTCCGGGGTTGTTCCGCGTTTGTAGATATTAATAATTGGGACATTTAAAGGTGGGATAAAATATCATCTGGTGTGTATCTACTCCGTAGACGATGAAAAGAAGGGAATTGATAATTGATAATATTCTTTTTCTAGACTCTTGCAGATAAGATGTTTTCTATCTGATAAAAGGAAAAAGAAAAAAAAAAGGAGTCGAGGAAATAAGTCAAGCTACCGGACATGGTACCTAGCCTAGGAAACTGATAAGACTATCTATCTATTCCGATTGAACTTCATCCTGCAGGTACATTTCGGTAGGGAATGTAATGATAATTCTTCCATTTTAGGGTTTCTAATTTTTTTTTTGAAAAAAAAAAGGGATAGAGAAAAAAATAGACTAGAAATGACTGTGTATGAATATGGAAATAAATGAATAATGGAACAAGTTTTCTCTGTTCTGGAGATATAAAATATCATATATATACTGCTATA
This sequence comes from Rasamsonia byssochlamydoides, assembly GCF_041956645.1. NCBI lineage: Eukaryota > Fungi > Ascomycota > Eurotiomycetes > Eurotiales > Trichocomaceae > Rasamsonia > Rasamsonia byssochlamydoides. The sequence continues at coordinate 256,564 of NW_027192418.1, read as the reverse complement.
CTGATAGGATATATACTGCCTGCTGCATAATAAACAAGAAAAGAGCTCAATCAATCAATCACATCGCATCGCATCGCATTGCATCACAGTATACTGCGTATCAAGATATCATCGGTCCGAGTCATATCCATCAGATCAACCAAACCAACCAATCATGTAAACCAACTCAAGAAACAATCTTCTTATTCAAGAACAAAGTCTGCACATTACAGAACCCCTTCAGACCATTGGCACCCCACTCGGTGCCGATACCACTCTCCTTGTGCCCCCCGAACGGCGCAATGGGCGACAAGTCAAAGTGCGTGTTGATCCAGACGTTGCCCGCCTGCAGCTGCCGTGCCACGCGGGACGCCTTGCTCAGGTCCTTGGTCCACACGGACGCGTCCAGACCCATGTTCTTGTTGTTGGCGCGCTCGATCACTTCCTCTTCTGTGCTCCAGGAGAGGAGGGGGACGATGGGGCCTGCAGAAGTAGACTAGTTAGAGTCCGGTCCGGTCTGTAGGCAGACAAGGTGCTTGTCCATGGGGGTAGGGTGCATACCAAACGGCTCCTCCACGACAATGCGCGAGTCCTCCGGAGGCCGGTCAATGACGGTCAGCATGATGAAGTAGCCCGGCGACAGCTCGATCTCGCCGCCGCAGGCGACCTTCCAGCTCTGGGTCTTGATGTCGTTGAAGAAGGTCTTGACGCGATCGTACTGCATCGAGTTCTGCAGCGGGCCGTGGCTGATGCCCGGCTGGGAGCCGTCGCCGAGCGTGTAGGACTTGACGTGCTTGACGAGGCATTCCTTGAACTCCTCGTAGATGCTCTCGTGGACGTAGATGCGTTTGAGGTTGAGGCAGATCTGATAGAATTAGCTTCCGCGGGAGGCTGTTGTAGGGAAGATACATACCTGGCCTGAGTTCAGGAATGCAAAGAAGGCCACCTTCTCTGCGACCTTGTCAACGTTGACGTCGGGGAAGACAATGGCAGGGTCGTTGCCACCGCTGTACATTATTAGCACATCTTCATCCTCTTCACTGTCCTGGCTGATCTTACAGTTCCAGGGTAACTCTCTTCAGAGTCTTGCTAGCACTCTGCAACACCAGTTTGCCGGTCGTGGTAGACCCAGTAAAACTGATCTTGTCGATGCCAGGGTGGCTGGTCAGCCATGGGCCCAGGTTGTCGTCTCCGCTGAGGGACTGGACAACACCGGGCGGGAAGAATCGCTGCGCCAGTTCGACGAGCTTCAGACCGCAGTAGGGGGTGAATGGGCTGGATGCCGTCAGTCAACTGTCATGGATGGCTTAGGGCGATGCACTTACGAAGGCTTCACGATAATGACGTTTCCGGTCAGCAAAGCTGGAGCAATCTTACCCGTGGCAAGCAACAGAGGGAAGTTCCACGGGATGATAGCCGCAACAACGCCAATGGGCGTGTAGCGCGTGATGACCGTGCGATGCTCGTTCTCCTCGATCAGGTCCTCCGGTAGCTTGATGGTGGCCATGCCGCGCATCCACTCAATAGCGCAGTCGGTCTCGGCATCAGCTTGAGGAATCTGCTGGCATTAGTAGACTTGCACGAGTACAATCCCTAGTAGAGATGATCACCCACCGGCTTGCCCTGCTCCGAGATGAGCAGGTCGCGGAACTCCGTCAGCAGCTGGTCCACCGCATCCGCAAAGGCGAGAACGGCCTTCTTGCGCTCCTCGTACGGCACCTTGGACCACGTCTTGAAGGCCTCCTTGGCTGCTTTCACTGCGGCGTCCACGTCCTCCTCGTGGCCACGGGCACCTCGGCCTTGGGCTGCAGGTTGACCGGGTTGAGGCCGTGGCGAGTCTTGGCCGTCGGGGCGCTCTTCCCGTTGATGATCTGGATGAAGCCGTCCTTGAAGTCGAGGGGAGCGTTTTTGGCGTCTCCGTTGACGGCAGGTCGGATAGCCATGGTGTCTGTTGATCGCAGTATCTCTCTCTTTCTTTGTATAACATGAGGAATTGATCAGGAGGGAAGAAAACGTCTCGTCTGGTCTGATCTGGCTGGCGAAGGAGTTAATGATGATGATGACGATGAATCCCCACGGGGTCCCCGGGCGACATCTCGATCTTATACAACTCCCGAGCACGGTCTCTCGTCCCCGGCCTCTTGAACGTTCCCCCAGGAACCGTGAACCCTATCCGAGATGCAGGGAAACAGGTAGCAGATTGCCCTTGTACAGGACGAGTTGCCCGCTGCGCTGCAGGCACCCGGTCCGTCCCCCGCGGTCCGCGCAGAGGAAGTGGAGTGGTAAGTGAACTTAGGTCGCGGCGGCGACTCGAATGGGGATCTGAAGTTTGGGACTTTGAATTAGTCGGAGTCCGACGATCCTGCAGGCATACAGGCACGCACCGGTCGAGTCATGCCGGAATAGGCAATATGTGTCGCTGGCCTGGATGTCTTCATCCGGGTTATTTTCGTTGAAGTCGAAAGAGAAAAGCATACACTTTCGGCAATCGACATTCTCAGATCAGATCGACAGAAGAGGAAGCTTATGATGCTGCTACGAGGGGTCCATTACTGTGGTCAAGCCAGTGTACAGTACTCTGGTTGAGGTGTTGATTTCCGTGGTACTAATAGTGCATTCCCGCCGGCGGACCCATCCGCTTGGATATATCGTGGGGAATCCGGAGAGAACTCCTATCAATGAATTTCCACAGAATAATGCTTAATTGTCAGCAGCACGTAGACCATTACCACAGTCATATCCTCAAGAGAGAAGAAACTACAATCTAAAGAATTATTTAGTTAGGGACATACATATGACATACCACCAGATTATATAGATCGCCAGAATGACACCCGCCAACATTGTTTTGCGCGCTTTCCCGTAAGAAAGAGAAAGAGACAGGCACTCCAGATACTCCACCGCCATACCGTTACGCATGTCTTTTTTGTTTTTTTTTTCGTTTGTTTCGTTTCGTTTCATTCCGCCCCGCCCTGCATGTTCTCCACTGGTTCGAACCCCAGGAAATCAATCAGATTTCTCTCTGAAGGAAACAAACTTCAGAACCGAGGGAGGCAGACGTGCTGTTTTTGCAATCGATGCACACGATGTACTGTGTGTACAACTACATCGGTCCGGAAGCGCGGACCGAAACTTGCTCTTTAGTACAAAGTGGCAATGCAATGAATGCCATGCCAGAGCGAAATAGCAAAGTTTCAGCTTCCTCAAGCCAGAGAAACTTCAAAGTGACTTCCCGTTCGATGTCATGTCCATCAGATAGTCGACCTCGTGAAGGCCTACCCCGGACATCATCGTCTGAAAAATGTCGTTCTCGGGCGCCATCATACTCGAAGGCGTCTCACTAGCAAATCCAAAATTCACGCCCAATGACGGCGCGAATGGAGTGTCCGGAATGGAGGAACCGGTCATGGCCAGCTTCATCTTGACGTCCGACATGGTGCCGTAGTCCACCATCGACCAGAGAATCTCCTCTGTGGTGGGATCCAGGTCATGGACGATATAATATGGGTCCAGCAGACGGGCGAATTTGTAGCCTTGGGAATGGAAATCCCGCAGTCGAAGCATCTGCAAAGAGGTAAGAATAGATGGAAAAGAAAAAAGACACGTAGGGGAACAAGAGGAGGAAGGACACAGGTACATACCATATTCGAAGCATGATTCCACATCCCAGACATTTTCTCTAGGATGTTGAGACTCTGCTGGAAGTGTTTCAAGATACCGGAGCCATGTCCACCTCTGGAACGTTCCGAGTGGAAGTTCAACGAGTGAACTCCCCCCGCGATGGTCGTAGCATAAGCATAAAATGACGCCTCAACGTGGCAGCCAGAATGAATCGCCTCCTCCAGCAGATTCGTTAGTTTCGTAGCATGTTCACAGCCGACCTGGAAGGCACGCGACGAGAAACTGCCCGGAGTCTTCGAGCCGAGTCGTCGCAGACGCAATCGGAGAAGGAATGGATGGTTGAGCAGGCAATGGCACAGGTGGAAGACCGTATGGGCAAAGATCAGATGGCCTACGCTCTGGTGGTCAATGTTGCCCTCCGGGGTCAGATTCTCGCTGATCATCTCGCTGATGGACCGTGAGCCAATCTGAGAATACGACTCGACTAGCAGAAGCGACGAGTTGATGGACGCAAATTCGGATCGCGAGTCCCACGGCGGGATCTCGTCGACGTTGCGTTCGTGGAGGACGTACCGGGCGCAGCGACCCAGAATGGACGCCGCCAGGATGGTAAGCGTAAAGTTGCCCGGAATGCTGCGAACATCGGCATTCCAGTTGAGCAGCTGACTGAGCGTCGGCGTCTTCTCCCGGCCTCCCTCTCGAAAGGTGTGCTCATCGCATGGCAACTGTACGTGGCAATCTTCGTCTGAAAGCGCTGGCGGACGGGCCCTCCCACACGAGACAAGCTTGTCCAGCAGATAGACCGACCAAAAGACTCGTCTCCGCTCTTCTTGCTCCACGTAGGAGAGCCATTCGCTGGGCTCCTTCATCAGATGTAGATCTTGGGAAATCCGGACGGCGAGACCGATCTTCAACCATCCGGAGCTGATCCGCCCGGCTGAATTCGAATTAGCGATGCCATTGATGAGGAAAACGAGTAATCATACCGGTAAAATCCACAATCGCCAGTAAATTGGTCGTTTGTGCCAGATGCAGATTCGGAATGTCTTCCACCGTGAGGTGGTCTTGAAGAACCGAGAGCCAGGCCTCTCGGGCATATGCCGCTGCCGCTTCATGCACTCGTCCTTGATAATATTCGTGGTCTGACCATCGAAGAGCCAAGGCGAGCACGGCCAGGACTAGGCATTTAGGTAACAAGCCTTTCTCCAGCTTGTATCGGAAGGACGCTTCTTGAAAGTATGAGTATGGCTGGTTATGGGCATGAAGAAAGTAGGTGTCGACAAGAGAATTCAGGACTGGTTGCGGAGGGAGTGTTTTGTATGATCTGAGCGTCGAGTTAGATGCGGATTGACGAGACGCAGCGAAAGAAGACAACGAGGTAATGGAGGGTCGTTATAGCATACACGACATTCGGGTCTTCCCTAGAATCCTCCAAATCCGACAGGGTCGCACGTCGGACCCGTTTCGAACCCGCAGAAGGAGTGGCCGTGAAATTATGCGACGGCGATGTTTCTTCAGGGCTAGCCGACGACTCGATCGCCACACCCCTATCAACAAGTCTGATAAGCACTCCAACGCGGTGCAAGAATTTTCAGGAGGAACGGACCTTGTCTCCTGCGGCGCCTGGCCGCTGAGTTCTGCCAATTTCGACTCGATTGTGCGTAATCGTTGCAACAGCTCCGACTAGAGGATATCGGTATCGTCGTCAGTATCAATATCACATGGTTCGTCGCAGCAGATGACGCACGTTGTTGAAACTGGATACAAACGACATCGAGTGGTGGTCGCCGACGGTGGCCGAATACGGCTCGTAATGGCAAGGGCGATTGTTTCGTTGGCAGTGACTGCATGTCGGGCGTTCTCCCGAACATTTGGTCTTCTTCTGGCTGTACGAGACTCAGTCAGCTGTATAACATCAGACCGTGGCAGCAGACTGCTGGCGTACCGGCAGTTGGTGCACGCCTGGCGGATGCGCTTAATGCGCTCTGTCGGGGCGGACCGCTGCTCAGCGTCCATCACGGTGTCTGGCAGCAGACGGGATCGCACGTCGACAATGGGCGAGTTCACACGGCGTCATCACATCAGTGTCTTCGTCTGTCGAGTCGACGAGATGAGGTCGAGATCGAGAGGCGACTAGACGTGACGTTGGTCGTGCGATCACGTTTGATCCCGTGACGAGATCGGGTTTGTGCGGGGTATCGGGCTGCTGGAGTTTGTTCGCGGCCAACCCCTATGGAATTTAAGAATCAATTCAATAAACCTTGGAAAAGAACCCGACCCCGTGGGGGGCGCAGGCCCGGCGCCTCCCGACCCAGTTAAGACATTCCCAAGAAGTGGGCTGGGGACATTATGCACATGGCCATTGGATGCTGTTCTTAGTGCTCTGCAACGCCGTATCCAGCCCCTGGACGGTGAGCGAGCAGCCAATGATTCGGCAATGATTCCGGCTAGTGGATACGCAATGCGTCTCACCAACGAAGCAATTATCGGCAGTTTCATTTCTCATCTATTCTACATACACAATTGTCAACAATTGAAAGTACCTAGGTCGAACACAAATGAGTAGCTACTGCTCAGGTGTTCGTGTGTGAGGATGTTTGTGCGATCCACGGAATTACTTAATTCCGTATGTGGGTGAGCGCAATCCCGCCAACCGGATGCGGTATCATAAGCGAACACTGACCATCGGGTTGGCAGGCGCCAGGGCCCATGTTTAGCGGGTGGACCCAGACCCGCTGGAAGTTGAAGTTGACACTGGGTCGAACAGGAAGTCCTGACGCGTCAGGATTCCTGGAATCTGCTGCTACAGCTTTGCTTTGGTTTTGTTGATAAGGAAGGAATCCCAGTCGACGGGTCGTCGCTGCTGGAACTGCTTCACGCCGTACGCGCCTTCCGAATCGGGCCGCATCATCTCGTCGAACAGCGCCTGGATGCCGGCCGCCTGCTGTTCTCCACCGGCATGCGCCCAGCTCAATCGGACCAACTCCTTCGCCATGCGCGATCCTCCCGGCGACGACCCCCGGAGCCGTGTCAGGAGACTGTCCAGCAGGCCCTGAAGCCGCTCCTGGTCGTCGGCAACCTCCGCAATGGCCCCCAGTGACTTCAGTTCCGTCGCCGCCACGGGGCGCGCTGAGAGCATGGCTTCGCGCGTGAAAGCCGTCCCCCATTCCCGGGCAACGTACTTGGAGATGGTGGCGGGACACAGACCCAGCTTGACTTCGCTCAACGTGAAGGCTGCGCTCTTGACGCTGATGCGGATATCACATGCGAACGCCAATCCAATGCCGCCGCCAAACGTGGGCCCGCTCACACAGGCAATCGTCACCTTGGGTGAGTTGTCAATGACCTCCAACAGCTTGGTGAGCAGTTCAAACATGGTTGTGCTTTTGGAACCGCCCTGACCGACCGATGTGCTGTCTTTTCCGAGGTCCATTCCGGTACAGAAGAATTTCCCATTGGCCGTGATGGCAATCCGGCTGATGGTGGGATCCGCGTTGGCGCTTTCGAACACCTCCGTCAGTTGGGAGATCATGTTCCTGGTCAGTGCATTCCCGTTCTTGGGTCGGTTCAGGACTACCTTCAGGTTCACGCCGGAGCGGTAAACCTGCAGGTCGCCCGCATCTCGTTCAAGAGTCCAGTCTAGTTTGGGACTGGCCGAACCGGAGTTTCCCCGAGTCGGCCGACAGTGCTTCGTGGCAAGGGCGGTTCCAGCGCGACTGTCGTTCGTCTTCCCGAGCTGTTGCGAGATCCAATGGCCCGTCTCGACCAGCTTCAACAGATCGACCCCGGTATCAATGCCTGCATTCTGGAACATGTAGACGAGATCCTCGGTGGCCACGTTGCCCTTGGCTCCGGGAGCGAAGGGACATCCGCCGAGGCCACCAACACTGCTGTCGAACGTGCGAATTCCGGAATTGTATGCCTCCCACGCGTTCGCCAGCGCCTGGCCATAGGTATCGTGAAAGTGGCCCGCCAGTTGGTTAAGCGGAACGCCGTTGCTTACCAAGTATGCGATCAGGGAGCGGACCTGGGCTGGGGTCCCAACTCCTAGTGTGTCTCCCAAGCTGACTTCATAGCATCCCATGTCTAGTAGTTCCTTCACACAGGTGTACACTGCTTCGGGCGGCGTTGGGCCGTCATAGGGATCGGCGAAGATGCATGACACATAACTGAACCATGTCAGTAGACCGCAAGGATAGGACGGACGATGCCTTACCCTCTGACCGCGACTCCCGCGGACTTAGCTTTTGCTGCGACGGCTTTTGCTCGCTCGATGCCTTGCTGGACGGTGCAGTTGATGTTGGCCTTGCTGAAGCCCTCGGTGGCGCTGATGAAGACGGCGACCTCCTTGACGCCGTGCTGCAGGGCGATGTCAAGGCCTTTGGTGTTGGGCACGAGTACAGGCAGGCGGAGATGCGTCTTTTCTTTCAACAACTTCTTGACGGGTTCACTGGAGAGGAGGGTGCGGCAGTCTGCCAGCTGGGGAATGGCTTTGGGCGAGACAACGGATGTCAGTTCGATGATCTGCAAGCCGGTCTGCTCGAGGCGCTGGATCAGTTCCAGCTTGACGGGGGTGGGAACGTTCTTTCGGATGTTCTGGAGGCCATCTCGAGGGCCGACCTCAACGATGCGGACTGACATGAGCTGGAAGTTCGGATGACGTAGTTGAAATGGTGAACTTGGATATCTTCAAGAAGCCATCTATCTGATGAAGGTAAAGGAAGCTGGAAATTACCTAACGCGATCTCGCAACGTAGTTAATCAATCAAATAATTAATGGAGTGATATAATGAAAGATAGAATGAACGCGATGCAGGCAAGTATGTTCTCCTCCTTGTGCTACATACCCAGTCTTCCTCGAAGATAGACAATCAGATCGGCATGGGCATGGGCATGCCCGAAGCCGAAGCCGAGGATAGGCCCGCGTGCCTCCACGGAAATCCGGTCCGGGTTGCGGGCTGCGGGCTGCGGGCTGCGGGCTACCCTGGTCCTCCACGTGCCGTCAGCGAACCCTAAAAAGTAGATACCTCGTCTGGACCGACGACTAATATCCACATGCGGAACGTATCTGTACTCCATACTGCGTATCCGGGACATTTACCTAGGTAATTCCTAACAGGTCCCTAGCTTAGCTTCGTAGGTAAGAGCTTCAGTCAGGCACGGAGTACTCCGTATGTACATACAGTACCTATGTCCCCGCGGGGTAGACGACACCGCCCGCATTCACGGTGTTACTACCCCGAGTCCCCGGACCTGGGGCAATTAGCAGAGCAGGGCAGCAGGGAAAACGGGTCGGACCGGGGGAGGAAGGAGTACAATGAAATTGCCTTGGCGAGGGATACTGTACCGTTGTACGGAGTATGCTTCTGGGAAGTCACGAGTGTTTGTAAAAGAGGAATATGGTCAGGCAAAGTAGATAGATGAATTGATGCCTTAGTGACGGATAAGACATGAAAAAGTGTCAAAATGACGGTAGACTATTGACAGCGTGCAGAGACTTGGACTGAGCAAAAAGAAAGTTGTATAAAATGGGAGAAGAAGAATAATAAGTAATAAAGGTTCTGGAAATTTTTTTTTACTTTTAGATATGACAAAAAAAATTTAGTCTTTACGTTAAACGATCTGATAGAAATAAATATATAAAATATACCCTTTTTTTTATCCAATATAGGGATTTATATAGATTCAACAAACCTAAAACCTTCTTTTATAAATTTAGGATATTTATTTTTTTTTAAAAAAAAAGCCAAATCAACTTTATGTAAATACATCGCTGGAGGATGTAGAAAGATTATTATTTGATAACAATAACAATATTCAAATTCTTTTAAAAACAAGGATAAATAAGCTATAGTATTTCAACAATTATCGAATTATTTAAAAAGTTCAGTTCTCCTATGGATGAGGCAACGCAAGTAAAAAATAGAGAAAATTTTTTACTTGATTATTCTTATATTTCTTATGGAGATGGAAAGATTGTGGATTCTCCTGCGATGACAGTAGGATGAGGATTTCTGCAAATTATATTGATTATATTATTGGCGCTGGTGAACAGATAAGTCGATGGATAGCCAAATGTCACAGGAGCATGAATGTAGTTGATGTACTGGATACACACCAGAAGTAGACGAACCATTCTTCAGTTATCCTGTACTGTAATAATTATACATTGATTCATCTATCTCGTCTTAACAAAAGCAAAGCCAAGCAAATAAATGAAAGACAGACAAACAGATAGACTTTCTTTACAGCTTCGCCCTCGTCGTCTTCTTCAACTTCCGCACCAACTCATTCCCAATCCCCCGAATCAAATGCTTCTTATACTTCCCACTGCCCGTCTTGGGCAGGTCCGCGCCCACCTCCTGATCGCCGATCCAGAAGATGTACTGCGGCGCCTTGGTCCGGCCCAGCACCTCCATCACCCATGCGCGGACCTCGTCGTCTGTCAGCTTGCGGGTTGTATTCCCTGCGAGGCGCAGGAAGGCTCCGACGACCTCGCCGTAGCGCTCGTTTTCGAGGCCTACGACGCAGGCTTCGCTGATGGAGGGGTGGGCGATTAGTCGCTCTTCGATCTCGGTGGGGGAGATGTTCTCGCCGCCTGGAATTCAGTTAGTTAGTTGCTTTTACTGGGAGAGATAGATGAGGTGATATAATGTACTGTACGCACCCCTGATGATAAGATCCTTGATCCTCCCCGTAATATGCCCGTAGCCCTCCTCGTCGATAAAGCCCTCGTCGCCCGTGTGCATCCACAGCGTGCCATTCTCGTCCCGCCGCATCGCCTCTTTCGTCTTCTCCTCGTCCTTCCAGTACCCCGTCTGCAGGGCAAACCCGCTCGTGCAGATCTCGCCGCGCTGTCCCCGGGGGACGATGTTGCCGTGCTTGTCGATCACCTTCGCGCTCGTGTGCGGCAGGACGCGGCCCAGCGTTTTGGCCATCTTTTCTGGCGGATCGTCCAGTGACGTGATGAAGGTCACCGGGCTGGTTTCGGTCATGCCGTAGGCGATCAGCATCCCCTGGACGCGCATCTTCTCGCGCAGCTGGTGCATGAGCGGTGCTGGAACAGGCGAGCCCGCAGCCAGGCCGGTGCGCAGCGTGTTGATCTGGTATTTGCCTGGCTCCGTGTCCATCACCTCCAGCTCGGCAATGAACATGGTTGGCACGCCCAGGAGTGCTGTCGCTTTCTCCGCCACCACGGCATCCAGCGTCTGTTTTGCGTTGAAGTGGGCGGACGGGAAGATGATGGTGCTGCCATGCGTGAACGAGGCGAGGAAGCCCATGACGAGCCCGAAGCAGTGGAACAGCGGCGGCGGACAGCAGATCACGTCGTCGGTGGTTAGTCGCATGGCTTGGCCGACATATCGGCCGTTGTTGATCAGGTTGCTATCGCAGTCAGTTCAGCCGTATCCCTGTAGGTTGAAGCTTGGGAGAAGGCATACATATGTGTTAACATTGCCGCTTTGGGTAGGCTGGTGGTGCCTATAATAATCTGGTCAGCAGGGCATTACATTGGAAGGACATGGACATTTCCTTGGGTTTCCTACCAGATGTAAACTGCAAATTCAGCACGTCCGACGGCTGAACTTGTTTCTCTGCCCGACGGAGAAACGCATCATTTAAGAACACCGAGTGCCCGCCATTCGTAAATGTGCTGTAGGTTTGTGTTTCCTTGGCCAGGCCTGGCGTTTCCCCTTCTCCCAGGATAACCACGCGCTGTAGCTCTGGAATGGACGACAGCGTGTCGATGTGTGCGGCGAGCGAGCGCGATCCGATGGTCGGCGAGACGAAGATGACTCTGCAGGCTGCAAGAAAGTCAGTCAATCCGGACACAAACTGGTCAATAAGTATGACATACAGCTCCGCGAAACCGCCGACTTGAACTCCTCCGGCGAGTACGTCGTGTTCAGCACCACGACCGGACATCCAATCCTCGCACCACCCAAAAACACCTCAATATACTCGTAGCAATTGCCCGCCATGATGCCGACGCACTGGCCATGGCGCAGCCCGACATCCAGCAGCGCCTTGGCCACCAGCTTGCTGCGCTCAGCGAGCTGGCGATATGTCAGACGGGTAGCCTGCCACGGCACGACGACAGCCTCCTTGTCGCCATACTGCCGCGCTTGCTCTGCGATGACTTGTCCGAGGGTCTTCGTCCAGAGGGGAGGGTGGGTAGGGCCGTGTACCAGCGAGAGATTTGCGCTTGTCGACATTGTTGTGCCGGTCGATACCATTGTGCATTCAAATTCAATCAACTACAGGGAAATTGACGACCAGGTTAATTTTCTACAGGGAATCATCTACTCCATTTATTTATCATGTTGATGATTTCTCCGCAATTTACTATACTTCATTTGTTAGTTAGGGCTCGGACGGCTATGATGGGCCGCGGCGTCCCGGCATTCGGTCCGAAGTCAATCACTCAGGCACTTTCTCTCCTCGCATCTCGGGACAGAAAGCGGGATTGCTGGCGGCAATAAAAGTATTAGCTCCGGGATGACGACTATTAGCTTGGGCCATAGTTAATATAGTTAATAACTTAATCCTGTCTATCTTATCGCATGTATGCATCTTCTGCGGGCACGTCGCATCCCTCACAATGGCATCCTCCCAACCCTTCCCCGTCGAACAGTCCAACCTTGACCTGCGCGGACCAGCCTTTGTGGCCAACCGAGAGAATTGGATTCCGGTGCTGGAGCGGTTCGAAAAGTCGCTCAAGGATGTGTCTGCCGAGGGGACGGATTCTTCTCTATCGCGACATCAAGAGCGCGGGCAGTTGCTGCGTATGTCAGAATAAATAAATTAAAAAAAAATACACAAAATGAAAATAGGGAAACCAATTGATGCTAACTAACTGCTTCAGCCCGAGATAGGATTTCTCTCCTCCTAGACCAAGACTCGCCGTTCCTTGAACTCGGATGTTTTGCAGGATTCGGGAACCCCGATTCGACGCCCTGCGCCAATCTCATTGCGGGGATTGGCAGTGTGAGGTCAGTAAACATTTACAAAATATCTTGAGTCTGGCTTTAATCTTGCCAATGGCTTTCCGTCGACTGACATTGTCTGACGAATGTCTAGTGGCCGGCCATGCCTGCTGATGTCGCATATTCCCACCCAGAGCGGCGGTGCCTGGAATGAGATGACCGGTAGGAAGCAACCAACCAAGCGTAGAGACAGTTTACTGAGTAATTTCAGTCATCAAAGTCAACCGGATCATGGAAATCGGGTTCGAGAATGACCTTCCCCTCATCTCGTTGGTGCAGTCGGTAGGCAGCCCTTCGACAGACACTAGCTACTTGCCTGCTAACTGGTATGCTGTATACTAGGCCGGCGTCTTCCTCCCCCAGCAATTCCGCGTCTTCCACAAAGGCGGCCAGCTCTTCCGCGACC
>NW_027192418.1:156422-243562 GCF_041956645.1 Rasamsonia byssochlamydoides | reverse complement strand
GGCCATCCGGACACGCCATGGAAAACCCTCGTGTGCCATCGTCTTCGGCTCGTCCACCGCCGGCGGAGCCTACCACCCCGCGCTGTCGGATTACACCATCTTCGTCGACGGCCAGGCCCAGGTGTTCCTGGGCGGGCCGCCGCTGGTCAAGATGGCCACGGGCGAGACGATCGGTGCGGAGGAGCTGGGCGGCGCCCGGATTCATGGGACCATCACCGGTCTTGCGGACCAGATTGCGACTGATGAGTAGGCTGCCCGCTGGAATTGGCAGAAGAGAACTTCTTGCTAATCGATACAGATTCGACGCCATCCAAAAAGCCCGCGAATGGGTCGCCACGCTAGACCGAAAGACGCCTCTGGTGGAAATCGCTCCTCCGCTCGCCCCTCGCTATCCGATTGATGACATCCTGGCGATCGTCAATCCCGACATCCGGAAACCGTTTGACATGCGCGAAGTCCTGCTGCGGATTGTGGATGACTCGCGGCTGATGATCTTCAAGCCGAAGTACGGCACGAATATGTTGACGGCGTGGGCGCATATCTTAGGTGAGTTCCCCATCTTATCTAGCATAATAGCTTGCTAAGTTTGCTGCTGCAGGCTTCCGCGTCGGCATCGTCGCCAACCAGACGCCGGTCATCAACCCCAACGAGGCGGGCAAGACGGCCCAGTTCATCCGCATCTGTAACCAACAGTACGTCTATAATCCTTTCCACTCATACCCTTCCTACCGATGAATGGAACTGACAGCTACAGAAACACCCCCATCGTCTTCTTCCACAACGTCACCGGCTTCATGGTCGGCCCCAAAGCCGAGCACGCCGGCATCATCAAGATGGGCGCCCAGCTCGTCTCCGCCGTCAGCTGCTCGACCGTACCACACATCTCCATCATCCTAGGCGCGTCCTACGGTGCAGGGAACTACGCCATGTGCGGGCGCGCCTACCGGCCCCGGTTCCTCTTCACCTGGCCGACAGGACGGTGCAGCGTCATGGGCCCCGACCAGCTATCCGGCGTGATGGAGACGGTGCAGCGCGCGAGCGCGAAAGCCAAGGGCAAGACGCTCTCGCCGGAGAAACTGCAGGCGCAGGTGCAGAAGTTCCGCGAGCAGGTGACGAAAGACGCCGAGTGTTACTCGACCAGCTCGATGATGATCGATGACGGCATTATCGATCCCCGTGATACGCGCGATGTCCTCGGTATCTGTCTCGAGGTGGTGACGTTGGGAGAGGTGCAGGGGACGAAGACGCAGCGGCTGCTGGCGCGGATATAATCTGTCGCCAGTTGTGTTTTATGCGAACCCTCAAATCAATGTAGATTAGCATGAAAGATTTCCATATAATCTCCTAAAATCTAATATATAGATAAGATAGACGTGTTGTACTGTTTCACTGAAGTTGGTCTGAGTTTCATGGTTTAAAATCTCATCCCCTATTGTTATCAAACAGTGAAAATCCGTTTTTGCACATTGTCACGTGTCTGTAAAAAAGCAGCATATCCATAAGCATCCCACACCCAATTTATTCATAAAATCTGCTTAGCCCCTATTAGCAAGAGAGAGATATATATATATATATATATATATATATTAGTAATAGAGATAAATATATTACTAAGGGATATATAGTAAAGAACAATATATAGCAAGGCATATAGGTAGGGAGCCCATCTAGAAAGTAGATGATAAAAAAACTACTTATATAGTAGGTATATATAATACCTAGGCCTGGGGGCCAAGAGTCCCAGACAGAGACCTGCAAGGTGTGACGGTCCGAACTAGGCGGTGCACTAGGCGGCGAGGCATATGACCGGCAGAATCTGTGAGATATCTCGCTGGACCTCGTAGATAGCTTCTTTCTCCCCCAGCTTAGTCTCTTCGTTCTGAACTGCCTCATAGCTTCTAGATAAACCTACTAGCTAATGGGATTTGGGTTTGTGGCTTGTTGTATTCTAATAGTTAATTAATAAAAAGTTTATATATAAAATTTTAAGTCATTTCTCTCGACAAACTGTAGTTAGTATATATCAAACTAAATGATAGCAAATATATCCCTCTTTGAATTTTTTTTACTGTTATCATTTTTGTATGTATATTTTTTTCCCCCTCTTTTCTACTTTCTTAATTTTAATTTTCTTTTAATTTTTCTTCTCTTTTTTTATTTTTATTTTTATTTTTAATTTTCTTAACTTTCATTTCTTTTCTATCTCTACTTACTAACTTTTTTTCTAACTTTTTTTTTCTTCTGATTTTTTTTACCCTCATTTTTGAGCTAGTTACAGTAGCTCGATCTACACGTTCAAGCCCAGATATTGTATTCTCTCAGCAAAAAAAAAATACTACGTCAAGTGACTTTGTTCCTGATCCAACAATCCAATCCAATTCTATTAGTCTAGCAAAGAAGCTGACTGAGTACGGAGTACATTAGGTAACCTAGGTAACCTAGTAGACTAAACTAACCGATCTGCTGGATCTTTTCTCCCCACATGCCGGACCGACACGGACCGCGGATATCGGCCAGCGCAGCCATCTCCGAGGATGGGATTGGATGATGCCGATGCCTATGACGTCCGAAGGAAATTAAAGTTGGCATGATACTATACTAATATAGAGTACTAAGCTGATAAAATAGGTAAATGTGATGAATTGGGGTCAATCATCTAATCAAGGGTATACGGAGTAGACGGTATAGCTGCAGGATGACTGTTGAAGGAGCTGCTGCCACTGTCGCTGGGAGATCGCTGTTCGTGGCCCAGACGCCGGTCGATCCTAACACTGGCAGGCCAAAGATCCAAAAGGTGCTCATCGCCAATCGAGGCGAGATCGCCTGTCGCATTATCGCTACCTGTCGGAAGCTCAGTCTGACGTCTGTCGCCGTTTATGTAGAAGAGTGAGTACCTTCCTATAAATATATTTTATAATGGTAGAGTGCTGACAGCGACAGGGACAAACTCTCGCAACATGTCGTCCTCGCTGACGAAGCCGTCAACATCGGCAGCATCGAGCGCAACGGCCGCAACCCGTTCCTTGATATCGACCTGCTCGTCCAGACGGCTGTCTCTGTCGGCGCCCAAGCCATCCACCCTGGATATGGCTACCTCAGTGAGAATGCCCAGTTCGCCGAGAAGGTGCGACAGGCAGGCCTCATCTTCATCGGCCCCAGTCCCGCCGCCATGTCGACGCTGGGCGACAAGCGCGCGTCCAAGGCATATCTGCGCGAGCATGCCCCCGACGTGCCGCTAATCCCTGGCTTCGCCGGGTCGAGTCAGGAGGTCGAGGACCTCGAAAAGGCGGCCGCGGAGATCGGTTTCCCTGTCATGCTGAAGGCGTCGGCCGGTGGCGGTGGAAAGGGCATGCGCATCATCCGCGAGGCATCACAACTCCGATCAGAGCTTGGACGAGCTCAATCCGAGGCGCAGCGCTCCTTCGGCTCCAGCGACTGCATCCTGGAAAAGTACGTCGAGAGCAGCAAGCATGTCGAGATCCAGATCCTGGGCGACAGCCACGGCGAGGTCGTGTCGCTGTTCGACCGCGACTGCTCCGTGCAGCGCCGCCATCAGAAGGTCATCGAGGAGACGCCGTGTCCGTTCCTGACGGCCGAGACGCGAAAACGCATGGGCGAGGTGGCCGTCCGCATCGCGAAGCTCATCGGCTACGAAGGCGCTGGCACGGTCGAGTTCGTCTTCGACGTCGCCACCAACCAGTTCTACTTCCTCGAGGTCAACGCCCGGCTGCAGGTCGAGCACCCGGTCACCGAGGAGGTCACTGGCTTGGACCTCGTCTCGCTGCAGATCTTCGTTGCTGCCGGAGGACGTCTTCGCGACCTGCCCGTCATGTCGAATCTCTCCCAGACTGGACATGCCATCGAATGCCGGCTATGCGCCGAAGATCCACAGCGCGACTTCTTCCCTGACCACGGCCGCATCCAGCTGTGGCGCCCAGCCTCGCAGGGGCAAGGGGTGCGATATGAAACGGCTATTCAAAGCGGCGCGTCGGTGTCCATCTACTTCGACTCGATGATCGCCAAGATCGTCGTGTGGGCGCCGACGCGATCGCTGGCTATCGAGAAGCTAGTCAAGGAGCTTGCAGGAACGGCGTGTCTGGGCGTGAAGACGAACCAGCTGTTCCTGCAGAGCTGTCTCTTGCACAAGGCATTCCACAACCCGGCATACACGACCTCCTTCATCCCAGCCAACCTGCCCGAATTGCTTCGGAATCCGTACACAAAGCCACAAGAAAAGCAAGATTTTCTCTCGATCATCCCATGCCTGTACCTGCGGCGACTCAGCTCAGTCGTCCAAGGAGGATTGAGTACGCGCAGCGCGTTCCAGGGCGTCCGCCGACAGTTCCGCAATCAACGCTTCGATCCTGTCAATGTGCACTGCGATATCGTGACGGCCGTTGATGGCAAGACAAAAGACACAGACGACCAGCCGACGATGTGTGTGTGGAAGCCGTCTGACGGTAACGGTCAAGACCTCCATCTGTACCCAGTTCCCACAATCGATCGAAAGACAACAAAGTCCGAGGGCGCCGCGTCAGCAGTGCGGGAACTCACAGCGCGGTATAACGCTATCAGCCGCGCCTTGCGCAGCGGCGAGGTTACCGCCTCAGGATCTTCTTACAGAGTGAGCATTACCAGCTGGCAGCCGGTGCAGGGCACTCCAGCCGAGCAGAAGTCGTGGCTTGCGTCAGCGATGGAGGTGAGCATCAACGAGCGCAAGATCCTCGCCTACGTCGCGCTGCAGGCAGACGACGTCGACCGAACGAGCATCGACCAACCGCAGCGGATCTGGTGCCACTTCCCTGCCCTGGGGACGTCCATCGAATACCGGCGGCGCACGCTGCTCTCGTACTGCGACAGCATCCGCCAAGTCGCTGCAGCAAGCAGCGCAGGTGGGAATCAGAAGACCGTCACGGCGCCCATGCCCTGCAAGATCCTGTCCATCCTGAAGAAGCCTGGCGACGCGGTGAAGTCGGGCGACAGCGTCATGGTGATCGAGAGCATGAAGATGGAGGTCAACATCACGGTGGCCGCGAGCGGGAAGTTCCAGACGAAGTGGAAGGTGGGCGATGCGGTTGATGAGGGGAGCGTGCTGTGCTCGGTGGAGTAGCAGTATACATTCGTGTACATTCATCCATGGCATCGCCAGACTCCATTAACAGGTAACGAGCTTCCTTTGTCAGTTACTTCTGTATGTAAGTAATTCGCCTGGTCCGTTCCGTTCCGTTCTTTTGTGTTCTGTCACCTGCTAGATAAATAGAGATGGATAGATGGATGGAAATATATGTATATTTAACAGTAACAATTATATATTACGCAATATACCTTATTTTACTCTATATGTATGCTAGTATGTTACATAATAGAAAGAATATGCTACGCTATGTTTATCATCTAATCAATTCAATATTTTTATTTAGTTATTAGGCTGAAATTATGTATTGTATATTAAGACAGACTGCCTGAATTCATTCATTAATTGAGTGTCGATGACCCTGCTATTACATACCTGGGGGGTAGAAATTCTGATTGAAAAAACAAAAAGAAGAAAAGAAAAGACAAAAGGAATGATATCTGAGGAAAGTTGTATTGCAGTACTAGTTGTCAGGCAAAGCTATGTAGGTTCAGTCAGTGGGAATGTAGGAACACGAGAAACTTGACTGTTAGGTACTTGACTATTAGGTACTTGTAGGCAGGGAGGCTAGTACTGTAGGTATATAAGCTAGGTGATATATTTATTACTGCTGTCAGCACTCTTAAGGAAGAAAAAGAAATCTAACAGAGGTAGGGGTAGGCAGGTCAGCAGGCTCTCTATGTATGTATTTCTCATCAATCAATCAACCAACCAACGTAGAAGGGAAAAGTAAAAAAGGTAATTTTCATTACTTGATTAATTTGGTGCCTCTCTCTCTCTCTTTTTTTTTTCTTTTTTTTTTTTTTTTTTTTTTTTTTTTTTTTTTTGCTCTTATTTTATGCTCTATACTAGAATAAAGAGGTACCTAGATACCTAGTCTATTATATAGGTAGACTCCCCTTTAAGATAGGAGAGTACTCAAGAAGAGTTCAGAACTAGTATGTATGTACAGTATAGACAAGATATAACTAGAAGAAGAAGGGAAAAAAAAAGGAAACAACGAAAGAAAGTGAATAAGCAATAGAGAGAAAGCATGGATCCAAGATCCAAGCTACGTAGTTTCATCGTCAAGGACTGCTTGTGCTTTCATAAAGACTAGACGTCTGTTGGTCTAAGGCACATATACCTATTCAGTTATATTCAGTTAACAGCTTAATTATTATCCCACTGCAGCCATGTTGATAGATGATTTCGAAATGTTGACTCGTCGATGTATCCAAGTCATCATCATATTCATTGATTTCCGACTCGTCGTCATATTCATCGATTTCAAGGGTATCTCTCATCTATCCCTCTAGTAAACCACTTCATAAAATAATACAACATGAAGAGAATACGAGCAGAATACCGAATTAGATGCTTTTTTTTTTTTGTGTTTGTTTTCATTCTGTTCATCGCTGGAGAACCATTTCGAGAATTCTCCGAGCCTTTGTCCCCCCGAGATAGTCTCTTCCCTCTCGTCGCCTCTCGTCATCCTCCTCGTCATCTTCAGGAGCTAGTTCGAGATCAACCTGCAAGCTGGCCTCGTACGCTCGCATGACCGTCTCCTCGTCGACTCGGACGCCGCCCTCGACCAGCACGCGGATGCATCCTGCCAGGCGCGCGATCTCGCGTCGCGTCTGCGGTGGGATCTCCTCGTTCTGGCTCGAATAGATGGAGCTGGACACCATCTCCTCCATCCGCGTGATCGAGACGGGTTCCGTCGCAGACGAGGCTGCCGCAGTACCGTCCGCATGCTTGGAGATCCAGATGTAGCCGTTCACGCCCAGGATGACGTCCACGTCACCGCCGCCATTGGCCGTGTTCACCGTCCAGACCTGCCGTCGCGAGCGGACCACTCCGCCAGTCGATGCTGGGACACTCCCGGATCCGACTCCCCCTTTGACTGCCGACCGTGCAGCCGCACCGCTACCCCCCGCCCCCGCCACCGCGAGAAACACCCCGTTCCGCAGCTTCCCATACTTCAGCGACCGCGTATGCAACGACGCCGACCCGTCTGAATGCACACTCTGAACCTCCGCCACCAGGAGATCTCCCTCGCTGAAGAACGTCCGGATCTGTAGCTCGTCGGCGCTGGTGCGTCGTCGCAGGATGCCTCCCGGCAGGTTGATCGCGGAGAGCGGCAGTTGCGCCAGCAGCGGCGCCGCCACGTCGACCTTCCAACGACGCGACTGTACCTCGACTATGCGGCCTACGACCAGGTCGCCAATCTCGGGGGTATAGCGTGCCCGCACGGGGTGTACGGAGAGCAGCTTGTTGGTTTTCTGGACGGTGCCGGCGACAGTGGCGATAATGGAGGTTGAGTAGGGGGTGGTGAAGGTGCCGTGGCCTCTGTAACAAACGTTAGAATATAGTAAATCCTTTGGGACAGTTTGCAAGCAAAAATCCTAAAAATTCCGTAGTCGCTAACCTCATCCACTGCGGATCGTCCGTTACCAGCTCTCCCGGTACGACAATGCCACTCCCAGCGCCTCTCCTCTTGGCTTTTCCCCCTTCTGCCAAGCGCGGTCGTTTGATTGCAGGGACGTCCATCTCAATGTCGCCCTCTGAATCTTCAATTGATCCCTCCATCTCTTCCTCCTGCAACGCTCCGCCGATGTCCTCCACGACGGGAGGAAGGATCGTAATACCCATGGTGATGAGTTCAAATCAGCGGGTAATAAAGGAATGTAACTTCTAAGATCGGATTTTAGATTATTAGTTTAATAAATCGGTTGGTCGGGAGAAATGAGGTGGAATTGATATCTCAGTTGAGGGAACTGATTATTTCGTATGGCCGTCATCCTTGGCGGGATAAAGCTCGGAGAACAAACATGGCAAACAGACTAGATAAGCACGTGACTTTACGTACCCTAAGGTCTTACCTAAATCATATGATATGGTTGTCACGTGAGAAGAAGGATCGCCATTGCATCCGAGACTGGCTAGTGCGAGATTCGATTCTGCAGAACACTTCCCAGTACGATCTAAGATGGGTCCCATAGTGGTGGGTGAGCTGACGATTTGAATCTGCCTATTAGAATGATGAATCATGTGACACATCAGCTTACTGTCTCCGTTTGGAAGTTCTTCACATTCTAGCGCCCCCTGAATGGAAAAGGATCATCCAGAGCCCGAAAAAATGGGGCCAGCCAAATTTATTCTCTCCTGGCTTCCCGGTTTCTCCACAACAATGCTCGATCGCCGCCGCTGGTTCGTCCGATCGTCCGCCTCATTGAGTCAATTGAGTCAACAGTACGGGGGCGGGAGGCTTCCGCTGTACTGGAGGGGGATCGTACCCAGCAACCCGAGCCAATCGATCCAGGAATAATGGCAAACCTTGGAGCTGACACGGAAGGATACTGCCGACAAGGTTCTTCATCTTCAGCGCTCTGCCCTGGGACGGAGCTCCCCTCCTCTGAAGAACCGCAGTCGAACCTGAGGTTCATCACCCATGTCGCCCTGCTACACCGTCGCTGTCCGGGATTGCAACGACAGCAATCGCCATGGCCTGCTTCATCCAGCTCCGTGACAACGTGCCAACATGGATCGCACAAACCAACGGACTAATGGCCCATGTGCACGCGAAACGGGCTGAATTCGCGGAGGAATCATCCAGCCTCCTCTCTCGCAAACGAAAAGCCCCCGACAGCGCGTCCAGCAGGAGTCGACGCACGCTGAGACCAGATGAAATAAAAGCTTCAGAATCGTTGCACAAACGCTCGCGCACAAAGGGCGAACCCCTCTATCTCTCCGCTGGTTCGAAGAGGCAGAAGGTTGAGAACGCAAGCTGGACGGATATTACTCATTATTCAACGCGGAAGAATGCACAACTCGTCGTGTCATACGACGGGCACACGCAGAAAGTGCTGGAGGAGATGGTGCGGCAAATATGTTCCGCAAAGAGCAACATTCGAGCAGCGAGGATGTCGCAATCGATGAGGGTGGCCTTTAAGGGGCGATCGCCGATGCAGTTGTCCACGAACTGCGGTGACGGCCCTGCGATGGAAGAAGAGACCACCGCTGCCGACGAGTCACGGCGTGGCAGGACAAAAGAAAGCCCGCTAGACTTTCTCGAAGGACAGCTGGATGCCGCCCAAAGTCTCTGCGAGAGCGGCGCATATCGATTCCTCCGCGAGGGCGATTGTCTGGACGAGCTGGATGGAATCGTCCAAGCGTTTGAAATGATTCTCGAAGCGTCCACGACTATGGCGGAGCAGACTGAAGAACGCATGCAGGGGGAGAAAGAAGGGGAGGAGGAGAAACAGGCCGCCAACGAAGAAACAGGGCGAGGGCGAGAGCCTCCTCTGACTGGAGGCGCGAATGATCCGTCCAAGTCGCAAGACACCATTCTCGAGGTTGACGACAATTCATCGAGGTCGTCTGTAGCGATCGATATCAGCGCGTTTCGACTGAACCGGTATGGGCAGCGGACTGTGCCTTCATTTGCCGTCAGCCACCATCCACGATAACATTTGTTTTCTCGACAATTTAATGGGATAGTGTGATGGGTTGTTTCGCAGACTGGCTGGAACCTTGCAATCTATTACTTTGACAGGTTGACAACACAGTCACCTACCTGGCTCATTTGTTGTTCATTTTTCTTCATGCGACTACCATTTCATATGTGCTTGGAATTTTGAATTCCTATTGACGTGTTACGTACATATCGGCGGTGCGGCTTTTTGAGCGATTATATCTGTCTTTCTTTTAGGCCGGTGGCGGGGTCTTACCTTAATACATGATACCACTTCTGCATGAACACAATTCATTCATTAATATTTCTTTTCGCTTATTTGTCTGTTGATAAATTCACTCCTTGCATTTTCCCTTTTTTATCGATCGATTCCAAGGCGTCGTGAACTGTCAGTCAAACTTGGGTGGGATTGTCGGGAATCAGGCTCACAGTGTGCACATACACAAGGTATATATTCGTCATGATCAGGCCGGTAGTTGCTTTACTATTCGCAGATCAGGTCAGACCAGATGAAATATGGTTAGATTAGATTCGAGAAATTCAACAATTGACATCACTATATAATAGTCAGTAAATATTACCTGATAGGTAGAATTTAGAAGATGTCTCAGTTAGGGGAAACATTAAAAAAAGAGATACGTAGTTACATTCTTGCTTTGGTAAAGGATTCATTCCAAAATAGGGGGTTTTGATATAATTCCCTATCTCTCGATATAACAAATACATAGTTTAGATAGTCTAATGGTTTGATATAAGGAAGTTCTCAATTTCTCTCTGTGTTTATTCCTCTTGTCTTTCCCTCCTTTAAACACTTTTTTTATGAAGAAGATTGACAACATGTTATTTTAGGTTTCTACATCACCCATCCACGAACCGTCTCTGACGATTTTTGAACGCCCATTTTTTAGTATAGGATTTAAAAATTTATAAGAAAAGTATTTGTAGTAATATTCTGATTTGACTTTGATATTTTGCTTTCTTAGTGTCTTTGGAACTTTCCAGTAGGAACTAGCACAGCAACCTTGGAAGCTTGGAAGTACAGGGAACAGGAATGGGCCACTGGCGATTGATGAATTCATTCCTTTATTTGATTGATCGATACACAATGATCAGGCTGGTCGCTGACAACGAACTCACACTAATGTGCTGATGCAGGACAGGCATTGGCCAGCCTTGTTTATTGCCAGCGGGGTTGAGGCTGAATGTGTTGTCACCCGTCGATTTCTGCTCGTGTCGTCCCATCTACTTGCAACATTCATCTGATGCCGAATTCGCATCACTTTCTACTGTCATGTCCAACGCAAATAGAAACCATGGTAAGTTAAGAATGACCACCCCCGAAACGGCACTGACAGAGGCAGGTGCGACCCATCACGGATGCCGACCTGGGACTTCGGGTCCTGTACGACGGAACGAAGAGCGACTCCCCAACAGAGACAGACTCGCCAGTCGCGTAGGTCCCCCTTGCACTCTCGCAAAGACGGTCGTTAACTTGTTCAAGTATTGTCGCCGTCCATGGGTTGGGCGCCCATCCGGATGATGCCTGGTGCAAGAAGCTGGACACTGGCGATGGTGAAGTCAGGTACTTCAACTGGCTGAGCGAGCCCAGCATGCTCCCCGCAGTGGTGCCCCGCGCTCGCATCATGCGATATGGCTATGATTCGCGATGGTTCGGACAAGATGCCGTTAAGACTAAGACCTCCGATATAAGCCAACTGTTCTTGCTTGACCTGAAATTTTTTAGAGAGGTGGGTTGACGCTCATACCGTTATTGGGTTCTGCTAAGACTTTCCCTGGTAGGAGGACCAGAATCGGCCACTCATTCTGATCGCCCATGGCTTTGGAGGTTTAGTGGTCCTAGGATATGCCCATCTAGTTCATCACAGAGGGGCTCACCCTAGTAGACGCTGGTGGATGCATGGCTCGAACGACATCGCTGGCCGGGAATATACGACGCGACTGTCGGCCTTGTCTTTTTTGGGGTCCCCTTTCGAGGAACCCATAATGCACTCACCAAAACTGAGATGGTCCGGCGCGCCTCTAAGCTGTTTGCGGAAAGCCCAGTGCATGGAGAGAATCTCAATATTCTTCGGGCGGGAGGGGAGTCCTTGAGTGATCTGGTAGACACCTATCTTCGCATTGCTCGACAAACAACCATGCCCCGGGTGGTGTACTTTTATGAACAGAGGGCAACTCCAATAGATGCCATCTTCGGAGAGAACCCAAGCAAGGTAAAGTGGCCGAGGGTGTTTTCGGGACTGTACTGATTTTCTTCTTAAAGGAAACTCCGTCTGTCATCTTTGTCAGCGAGAGCTCAGCATGCCTTGATCTGACTGCGTCGTCTGACAAATACCCCTTACGCCAGACGCATTTTGACATGATTAAGTTTGGCGGACCCGACGAGCAAGGCTTTCGACTTGTTCGATCTATTATCCAGGAAATGGCCAATAAAGGTCTAGAATTAGTCCGTAGTCGCACTCAGGGTATGTAGCAAGGAGATCAGTTGAGATTGATCGAGTATTGACTAACTGGCTGAAAGTAGACAGGGAGATACAACAAATCGAACCCAGTTCTAGCGTTCCTTATCGGTCAGGGTCAGGGAAGCAGAAACGAACGATACCATGGATGATTAACAAGTAGCTCGGCTAGACACTATTAAACTCAGTCTTTGTTTTCTTATTATTATTATTATTTAGGACGGTGATCAATGAATGATAGCTAGCGGCCTATCTGTCTTCGCATAGTGAAACCATTGTCGATAATCCAGCTTCCCACGGTCCATCTAAGGCAACTCATAACCCTCGGGCACGATCTCACGGATCTTGAAACCGCACTTTCTCGATGAATTGATCGCTGTTTCATTTCTGCGTCAGGTTAGTCACTATTAATTAAATTAAGGCCCTACTTAATTTAGGGGCGGTTACTGATAACAGTAGCTTGATATTATATCATATTTTCTATTTAAAGGCAAGATCCTGTTTAGGCAATGAGCAATCTGATACCTCCTATTAAATTTGTTAATAGGTCAATGTCATTAATAGCAAGATATCATAGATGATAGAGCTAGATATAAGCAT
Source organism: Rasamsonia byssochlamydoides (assembly GCF_041956645.1). Taxonomy (NCBI): domain Eukaryota; kingdom Fungi; phylum Ascomycota; class Eurotiomycetes; order Eurotiales; family Trichocomaceae; genus Rasamsonia; species Rasamsonia byssochlamydoides. The sequence continues at coordinate 230,895 of NW_027192418.1, read as the reverse complement.
CAAATATGGGAAATAAAGGCTAATTGATACTATGTGAGCATCTACGATCTACATTGGCCAATGGCCACTTTGAGGGATTGGTTGATATTAATTATTGAACCTTGTCATGTAACTGTCCTGAGCGTTTATGGGTAATTACATTTCATAATATCCGACTAGAGGGTCGAGGTTAACTCTCTATTAATGTATGTCAGTTAGGTTGTTGATTTTAATTAAACGTCTTGCAAGATTAGAAACAGGGATAAAGTCTAAATCAACTATTTGATCAAGGATAGACCGCCATGAGATTGTAAGAGCCGGACAATCGCCTCGTGCCCTTGCTCTGCTGCCCTGGATAGCGGCGTATGCCTAGGAAGACATTGACGCGTCCTGTGGTGAGCAGCAACTTAACCACTTTATGATGTCTATTCCCTAAGATATATGATGGCAGTGACTGCCTACAGGAGCTATTAGATACCCTTAAGTTAGGATTAACTTATGTTGTGGCAAGTAATATCTTAACTACTACTACTTAGGTATATCCTCCTACTATAGTATAGGATAATAGCATGTATCTATCATCCTAATATGTAATACTTATCTTAGTATCTAGGTCTACTATATCTATTGCTAGTAGCAGCCTAACTATAGCCTTATGGCTATTCTCTATTACCAGGGATAGTAGTATCTATCCCTTATTGTAGCCAAAGGCTTTTAGGTCTAGATCTACTTAATTTATTACTCAGCTTAACAACTCTATTATACCTACCTACTATAGTGAAAAACAGTTGAGTCTGGCCGCTATCGATAGACCTACCAGCTTTTAGGTCTAGATTGACCCTGACTACTCCAAGCAGGAGCTTGACGACCGCTTCGTGGCTGTACTCTACCGCTAATGACAGCGGCGTCCATCCAATCGAGTATGTCTTCGCCAACCGCCTGCGGGCCCCTGTGAAGGGTCCCAGATGAGCCTTCACGTTTGGGTCGACTCTGCCGGTCGCGAGCAGAAATTTCACGATGGCCTGATGGGCGTTTGTGGCCGCCCGGAACAGGGGCGTCCAGCCGTAGTCGTCCTTGGAGTCCGGATCGACTGCAGTATTTGCCAGCAGGAGCTTTATTATCATACCCATTCTCCGCCCGAGGAAGATTGGTGTTCCACTGTAAATAGTTGTTACCTGGGCATTTGCGTCTTCTTCTTCAAGCGGTCTTTGAGCGGTGGTCGCTTGTCCGTGTTTGGCAGCCCAGAAGAGGGCGAACTTCCCTGCTGGCGGATGTTGTGTCGGTAGAGGAAGGGATTCAGGAGATTATAAAGACAACGGTTCGTCTGAATAAAAGCGTTGATGTCTCTCTCTGATTGCAAGTTCTCTGCTCTAGACTGTAATAGTTTGTCTGGAAATTGAGCAGTGGGATGTCAAGTTTAGCTGAAGAGAAGACAAATTGTGCCTGCCAGGACAGGGATAAAGTAGGTAGCAATCAGGCTTGCTATTAACGTAGGTGACTAGAACTGAGCATTAAATTTCTCTAATAATAGTAATGAATTTGCTTTCCAACATGGCTCGTTTAGTCACGTCAGGTAGTCAGTCCTAGTTGTTAAGGACCTGCCCTTTTCGGTATAGACTCATGCACTGCTGTATACTCAATACGGTACATATGCGCCTAAGCACAGCTCATGCTATCCATGACTTTTACCAGCAGGAGCATCTAGAAGATGGCAGGTTCGTCCTCTCCGCTCCGCATCGCCATCGTAGGCGGCGGCATTGGCGGACTGTCCCTCCTCCTCGGCATCCTCAAACACACCTCACCAGCTCGCATCAAGCCTCACCTCTATGAAGCCGCCCCTGCCTTCGCCGAGATCGGTGCCGGCGTAGCATTCGGCTCCAACTCGATCCGGGCAATGGAACTCCTCGATCCGGCCGTCGCGGCGGCGTATAACAAGCATGCGACGTTCCATCTGGACCACGGGGCGCGGCAGAGGAAGGTCTGGTCCAGCTATCGGATGGGCATGGATGGACGAGGCGGGACGAATACCCTCAAGGCTGGGGATCATATCCATGAGGTTCGCGTCTCAGTTGAGCGGAGCAGTGTCCATCGGGCGCGGTTCCTGGAGGCGATGACGGAGCTGGTGCCTGATGGGTATGTGAGTTTTGCAAAGAGGCTGGTTGGTATTGTCGAAGACGAGGGCATCAAGCTGGAGTTCGCAGATGGGACCTCTGTCGAGGCTGATGCCGTCATCGGATGCGATGGGATCAAGTCACGGGTGCGCCAGATCTTGCTGGCTGGGGATGACAATATCGATCCTGTCTTCAGCAGGAAATACGCCTATCGAGGCTTGATACCGATGGAAGAGGCCGTGGCAGCATTAGGCGAGTGGACAGCCCAGAACGCGCATTTCCACTGGGGCTACGATGGACATGTTCTGACCTTCCCGATCGAACATGGCAAGACCATGAACGTGGTCGCGTTTAGGACGAAGAAGGATGGGAAGTGGGAGCATGGATCGCAGTGGGTGCTTCCCGGTAACAGGGAGCAGATGCTGCGAGATTTCGAAGGATGGGGGACAGACGTCCAGGCCATTCTCGGCATGATGAGGAATGCCGATATCTGGGCTCTGTTCGACCACCCGCCGGCAAGGACCTACTATCGTGACAGCCGGATTTGCTTGCTTGGCGATGCTGCACATGCCAGCACGCCACATCAGGGTGCCGGGGCTGGCATGGCAATCGAAGACGCATTGGTTTTGTCGCGATTGCTTGGAGAAGTCCAGGATAGGGAGCAGCTTGGAAAAGCGTTCAGAGCATATGATGCCGTGCGGAGGCCGAGAACGCAGAAACTGGTCACGACCAGCAGAGATGCTGGATGCCTGTATGAGTTCCAGAAAGAAGGCATTGGTGATGATGTCGAGGCGCTGCGGAAGAATCTGGATGGGAGGATGAGGTGGGTGTGGGATCTGGATTTGGAGGAGCATCTGCGTGAAGCGATGAGATTATATAGAGAGTAGTAGTAGTAGTATTGGAAAATGTGAACTCTGTTGACGCATAACGTTTTCTTTCGAAGTTGGTGACAAGAAATGTATATACCGTAGAACCTTCGAGACACGTCACAGTTGAAGCAATATCGTGACTTGTAACTGGTATTTATATCATATAATACTCTAATTACCTTAGAAGATGCCTAGTATAGATATAATAGGAACAAAGGTTATCCTTATATATCTAACCAGCTCAGAGAAGTATATGTCAGCAGAAAAGAGAGTACTCACTAAGAATTATTGTCATGGCACCTTTTTTCAGTTGAGCGAAATTCTCTGACGGTATATAAGGGGTTAGATTCATTACGACTTGCAGGAGGCGTACAATATGTTGACCAATCTCATTGTTTTAGAATCAAGATTTAGTCATTACGCCCTGCTCTAGTCTCCTCTCCTCTGCTCTGGTTACTTAAGTCTCTTGATGTATGACTTGTAAAACTGTCTATTTAACAGAAGCCACCATACCATAATCTTGGATCCAGATGGAAGAAGTAGTCGATCCTAGACTATGAGCACTATCTAGTGCCTATAGCCTCGCCACGAATTCTATTATAGATAGCGATCAGGCTTGGAAGATAGGCAAAAATAATGCCTAGACTGCTTCGAATCAAAGTCTAGATATGGAAATAGGTATCTATCCCTTTCAAGATGTACCGTTGAAATTGAATCTGGGAATATTGTAATTGAAAAACGATATCTTCGCCCATAGCTGGGCAACATTTTGTAGGTAAAAGAAATTGGAATGTCACAAATTCTTTTCCACTGGTTGGTGACCGTACATCCTTATCTTACCTAATTAAGATAGACGACACTATAGAGATCCTGGCGGAAAATCAAAGAACAAGCTGACTTTCTTCGAACACTGAATTTGGGGGTCTCAGACTTGATAGGTTAGCAAGAATAAAAAGGACTACATCTATATAGAGGTTTCGAATAGTCCGGGAGCTTACAAACAGTATGTACAGTACATACAAACACAATACATCTCCCTGTGGTAGTGAGAGTTTACCATATATAATAGACAGGATGAATTACATGGAAAATGGCAGTGGTTTGAAACGCTACGTATTATCCGGCAATGAAGGCCAGCCAGCTTCATTGATCGTACTGCGAAAATTCGCATGTTGAACGTCAAGATCAATAGCTTGATGATCGCGGGTGCGATGTTCCGGTTCATTTGCCTTATGAAATAAAGCCTGGCATCTGTAAGGAATGGACTATAAAAATAAGAATCGGAAAGCATGCAACATTGGACTCTTCTATTTCAGAAGGGGTCACTTCCGTCATCTGTTCTCCCTCTCACTCCCACGGATAGACCATGAAAATCAGCGTCGAATTGTTGGTTCAGTACTGTGTTTACATACGTAGCTAATGATCGAAGTACTCCCCACTACCCACTTATAGGTTAGATATATCTTATAATTATCGTCCAGCATAGGAGACGAAATTAAGGCGTCCAAAAGAGTGACCATACATACCATCTCAAGATGAAGCCAACATTGTGTCCTATGGACGGAACTGATTGGATTGAAGCTGCAATCCAACTCATGTCCCTGTTGACAGTCATTCGATTATTATTTGTTTCATTTCTTTCAGTCTACAGTACCTGGTCAAACCTATTTGCGCACCTCCCAGTTCCCCACCTATTTTTACGTAAAACATGCATTTTTATGCTTTTATTCCGCAACAGAATTATACAGTAAGAGCATTATCAAAATATATATTTTTAAAGAGAGAATTTGGTAAACGAAATTTTATACATAAAGTTGTCTTATTGAGCAACGAAAGTTAACGAAAGGTTTGGCAAGATTCCACTTTCTAAAGAAAGAAATAAAGGATTAACCAATTTTTTGAATAAGAATTTTAGAGAATATTTTATATGATTTTTGTCTAAGACAAATGATTAGGTACTAAAGGGGTCATTTCTTAAGACGAATTTTTATGAATTTCTAACAGGGTGCGCAAAAAAAACTTTTGACGTAGTACTGTATTCCGAAGCTGAAATTTCCCTGAAGCGGGGAAGTTGTCGTAGGAGAAAATTAACTCAACAAAGCAATAAAAAAATGAATCAAAGAAAAAGGAAACGAAAGACACAGAGAGAGCAGGGAGAAAAAATTAAGGAAATAAAAAAAAGAGATACATGCAACAGCTGGGATTCGCTGGTGGTCACCCACCCAACTACTAACCAGCCGGCGTGTGGCTTAAGTACGGCTGAGCGGACGGGAAGCCCTGTTTTCCACACCCTATGGTCGCATGTACTTGAAATCGCTTGTGAATGGTTTATATTGGCATATTGGTACTAAAAAAGATATGTACTCTACAAGATAAGAGGTTCTTTGCAGGATTAATTATACTGGGTTATAAAGAATGGTACAGTATATTGACAGGAAATTAGTATGGACTATGAAAGAGAAACAGTAAGCTTATAGAGGTAGGTAGTGGCATATTCAGTATTACCACCTGAAGTACTAGTAAAGTAAGCATTAGGGTGGGAGACCTCATAATCAAGAGTTTTCCATGACGTAGATAGGAAGGATATTAATTTTATAGTAGGCGGGTGGAAATGTATACCAGCTAAATAATAAGAAATATTCAAAGGAATCAAAAATAGGACAAGACACTTGTTTGCACCTCATCATTTTCTGTTATATTTCCCCCCGACCAACAATATCGCTGCAGAGCGCCAAGACGTTGGTTGATTAAAAAACGGAGCAAGGTACGTAAAGCCAAGGGATATCATATGTACGCGGACTGCGAGGACAAAAGGGCAAATACTGATACTAATAATAGTACACACAGAGTAAGACCCCTCAAGCTATGTATGGGAGTAATATGTTAGATTATTTCATATACACCAGTCGATATGTATCCATCACCCTCGAGCAGATGACTTCTTTCTTTTATCGAGTTTGAAGGTCTGAATACGCTATTTAGCTTTCATATTAATATCCGTCCAGAGGTATTTATTAATAGTGTCATGTCGTATCGCGGGAAGCCCAGTAGGGCCTGCCGGATGTGCAAGGCGAGAAAAGTCAAGGTAATCAATTTATATTCAATCATGTCTTGTGCACGTTTGGACCTTCTCTTGTGGAAGAGGTTCCCACGTTAGACTCGCTTGACTTATTGTACAGTAGCACCTCAAATCGGTCTACCTATCCTGACTTTTTTTTTTTTTGATTGTCATCAAACATATCCTCGCCCTTGCCATGTTTGAATAAGTAAAAATTTAGCAAACCATCACCTTGTGAAGCCTCAACTCACTTTTCTTCCTCCCAGTACGACGAAAAAACCCCTCGCTGCACCCGCTGCCACCGAAACGGCGATGCATGCATCTATCCCAACCGATTCGATCTCTTCCATCGAGATCAAACATCCATCGCAGCACGACACGCTCAGGAAAGATGGCGCACTCGAACGAAACCTCCGTCAGTTCATTCTCCACCGTCATCAACCACCAGCTCGGAGGACGACACAGCCCTCGTGATCAGAACAGGCTGGAGATGGTCTTCCTCGTCCAGTCATGCATTGACTCACGAACCCTTGCTATCCTTCTATCAACTTGCGTTCCCCAGATTCGTATACGATTTCATCACCCCGTCAGATCGGGCGCCCCAAGCAGGGACGCTGCGCGCCGTGCCGCGTTTGTATTCAAAGTCGTCGCCGGGGGCATTGTTCCATTCTGCTGCGTCTGCAGTTACCTTGGCGAATTTCGCCAACCGGTTTAAAGTCAAGGAAGCGGCGATCGTCGCGCTGAGGGATTATACGAAGGCCTTGAGACAGTTGGCTGTTGCGACGGCGGAGCCGGGAAATATCCAGCTGAGCGAGATGGTGCTTGTTGTTTTTCTTTTGGCGTTGTATGAGGTAGAGGACACTATTCCAGCTGAACTTTCTCTCAGAGATCCGTGGATTAAGTCATTGACCCAGGATAGATGCTGAGCAGTCCCGTTTTGGATCGCTCGTGGCTCATGCATGTGCGAGGTGCAGCGTCGGTCCTTCGCATGGGTCAAACAAGTTGCCTGCCGAATGTTACCGAAGGCAGGCTCTATGGGTTGGTAATAAGGATGCTGGTGAGTTGTACTTTCAAAATTCTTGAAACCAAATTTAACGCTGAAAGCTCGTCAATTACATGGCGGAGGGCATCTGTCCCCCTGCAGAAACGAAACGGTGGCTCGAAATGCTCGCCCCCGTGAACCCAAGGGTTCCATCAATGCAACTCTCCTTGCAGGTAGCGACCATCTGTTCTCAATTGAAGCAGGCCCAGAAAACAGGAATAGATGCAGACCTCCTCTATCAGGCTCTTGATCTGGACAGCCAGCTCGACACTTGGTATCATGCATCTCCACCCCGTTGGCCTTTTCAGGGCCAACCACTCAGCCTGCTTCACCGTCCGGAATGGTCATCATCCCTGCTCCGAATCACCGGCGCACCAAAGGTCATGTACGTGTATGCCGACTCCATAGCCGCTCTGGACGCGAACCTCTTCAGAGCCAGCCGTCTTCATCTGAACCTGACAATCTTTGACACACTTTCCTCGTTGGGCCACGACGCGACCATTTTCGTCGCTCAGATCCTTCAGCTCATCGACGAGATATGTTCAACGATCCCGACGATGATGCAGATGACGGCCTCGGGCGAGGGCGATCCGCAATACAAACACGACATCTATGGCCAGCGAGGACACCAGGTGATGTGGCCGTTGGTGGTAATGAAGCAGTGTTTTGGACGGCCGGAGATCCGCATGCAGGATGTTGAGCAGCGGGCGGAGTGGGTTGAGGCGGTTTATGATTTTGTGGCGAATGAGCTGGGGTATGCGAAGGTGCCAGAAGGGAGAAAATAGCGGTTTACCGTGAACATCTATCCAATGTTTTTGAGCATGCGTCAGGGGAGGATAAATTCTACCATCTCTAGCAAGGAGTATCTTGAGCCAAAGATGAGGATTTAGCACCAGTAACTCTCACGTCAGCTATATACCAGCAAGAGGAAGAAATCTTGATCTTTTCCCAGGTGATGTCTTCCCCTCATATTCACAGAACCAAAAAAAAAAAAAAAACAACCCAAGAACCGCCGCTGGAACAGCCATCAAGATTTGTTTTCGCAATTTATATCCCTCAACATCGCGACCCCTGACTTGATCAATTCAGGAGAAAACGAAACCTGAATCAGCCGCATGAGAAGAATATTCTATATTTAGTCAGCTGTATCGTCCAAAGCACTTCATCTACCATACATAGCTGAAAACGCCAGCTCAACAATCTGATATATATCTAATACGGTAATTAATTAGGGCCTGACACTATGCCGAATGGGGCCATAGGAGCGAGCGGCCAATCAGATAAAGCAGTTATCTTGCTGCAGCGAAAAATTACCGAAATATCCTTGTTTTTCCAAAGATAGGAACGAGGCTGAATCTAAAATACTCATGAGGTGTTGGCATCAGCTATGTCAGACATGTTGCGACAGAGCTTCCCCGGCGTGATTGATCAGGGATATATATCTACATCAAAGAGCTCAACTTTCGTCCATCGTCTTCCATCGTCTCGTGCAGTGTCAATCAAAGGTCAATTGTGAAATATCATCATGCATTACGCTTTCCGCCCTATTGTCAGAGCTACCAGCTCGACAATTGGACTAGCACGCGAAGCGTATCTCTACAACAAAGAGAAAAAGGAGGCGCGGAAGGTTGCCGACGCTGTCTCCGAGGATGAGGAGGATATCCATGTCCAAGTATCCGACGAGCAGGCGAGAGACCTCATTTCGAAGGGTCACGCGGTGCTGGGGACCGACTCGGAGATTCATCCAGGCGAGACAGGCGACGAAAATATTGAGCGTGAGTGGGAACTGGACGAAGAAGCGTCTGACCCGCCTCACGACCAGGATAAGGAAGACAGGAAGACAGCTCACGGTGTCACTCAGCTGGCCCAGGAAGTCATCCAATGTGCTCCTGCTCGTCCGACCAGGCGAAGTCCTCTTGCGTTCCCTGTCATCATCCCACAACGTCGTCCCCGAACACGAGTCCGAGGATTTGTCCGCGCATATGCCCCGGATCTCGATGTCTGTGGGATCAGCCAGGAGTCGTTCCTCCTCTTCCTGCAGAATTTTGACAAGGCATCCGAGGCATCGCCGTGGCTCAAGGCGATTTATACCTCTGCCGCCGTCGTCGGGTTTATCCCGGGCAGCATCACCTTCGCCGTGAGTATTGCCGTGCAAGTCGCTGCCGCCACAGCCATCGAGCTCGAAGGTCGCTACAACGCGAACCGCTATCTGGATCAAGTCAACAAGGAGCTCTTCATGCCCCGCGGTCTGTACGCGATGGTCATGCGATACCGCCCACAGATGGCCGTCCCAGGTGAGACGAAATCGGCATCGAAGCCATCAACCTGGAGACGGCCAAGGCCGTGGCTCGATGGGTGCCAGGAGAAGCAGGCCCTCCGACGGCTGGGATGAAAGTCCTCCAGCGCATCCGTCTGTCGAGCGGAACGACGAAAGGGGACGCTACCATGCCAACGGCGTGTGCGCCGCTGGTCTTTCAAACCGCTCGCGGCGAGGCCAGGATGCAAAGGACGTATGCGATGACGGCCAGGTTTGAGGACGCAACTGCCAGCCGGAGTTCAAGCATGTCTGATCAGTCTTCGTCGAAGGCACCATCCGTCGAGAAACGCAGTTTGAAGGAGAAACTGGAATCGGCGAACGCCTTCATCCAAGACTACTATGACCGCCGCGCCCAGGCCAGGATGCTGGCCGAGAATCCCGACTCGGTGCTCGCTCAACAGATTACTCCGCCCACATTCCGGTCTCGATATGCAGATCCAAACCATTCCACCAACAAGCACCTGTTCAACCTGGTCACTGGCGGCAAGGCCAACGCACGCACGCTGGGAGAAGCGCACAGACAACGCCACCGACAGAAAATCAACGAGGAGAGAATCGCCAGGAGTCTTCCGCCGATCGAAGGCCCGACGGGACCGGTGGGGGTCGTCGTCCGATGCGTCAAGAAAGTCCTGGTGGAAGATATCCTGTATCTGATGGTGGTCAATCTTCCGAGTGAGGAGGAGCTCGCTGCGGCCCGGCAGACGTTGCTGGAAAATGGCTGGAGAAGTTGAATCGCTCTGAGGAGAACAGGGCAGATATGAGATGGAGGAGAATTTGCTTTAAAAAAGTACATAATACGGCAGACACAAAAACCTAACAGAAGGGAACTGTCAAGTGGTGATTGTCGGAGACTTCATAAGAATCCAGTATATCCTAATGAGCCAAGTTTATCTATTATCTGCTCCTTTAGAGACATATCTTGTATGAGCGTGGACAAGCGTCGCCTAGAACACAGCACTCTAGAGAACACTATCATCGGTTTGACCACACCGCAACGACCTCTTCGCTTCGTATTTTATTTTATCCATGTTCCTTCGCTATAGACAAAGGATAGTCAAAAGATATTTTTCGAAATCAACCGACGTTCCAGCTTGCAGCACTAGCTTCACGATTTGTTCTGCTTTCCAGGGAAAAGACCAGTGAAGCCAATCAACATTATTTGCTGAATCGGCAGCAGTACCTCCATCTCCATGTGTCGGACAGAGAAGAGCTTCACTTATTCAAATTAGCGGAATTGACCAAGGCGCCAGCTGGGGCTCTAGCTGCATGAGTACTGACAGACCTGGCATTAGACATCATCTGATTGTACGGTATGTCCAGTTGGCAGGTTATTCTGGGCATTGGATGAGGCCCGATATGCTCTAAGTCTCGGACATGTACATCTAGCTGATGAAAAATAAAAAAAAAGGAAAAAGAAAAAGAAAAGAGAGAGACAGAGAGAGAAGAAAAAAAAAAGAAAAAAAATTGAAAAAATTGAAAGAATTGAAAGAAATTAAAAAAAAAAAAGAAAAAAAAAAGAAAATGATTAATTGTCCAGAAAGTCCCAGGCTAAATCTTCCCACTCACTCAGAAACAACATCATTCCCATCAGTCTCACTCTCAGACATGTCCTCCCACTCTATAATGCATAATTTCTTAGAGGAAGTGTCCGTAAGCCGATCCGTCTGCTTCTAGATAAACCCCACGCTCTATGCCCACTATGTAGAATTTTTTTTCTCCTTTCTTTGTCCCTCAGGACTTCCTGCTATGGAGTCATTATCTGTATGCAGCCAGTTGTCTATACCCCACCTTCAGCAAGTGGGTTTGGATGAGGACATGGATCATATATACCTGCCCCAAGCTTCAGTGATCACCAGCTCCCTTTTTCTTCCTTCGACTGCGATCCTTGAACTTTGATATAGATCTAACGGTCTACGGACTGAATGGGATAGTCTTCAGTTTGCAAGTTGTGCCGCCCCAAACTACCTATATAAAGAATATTACAGAAAAGATATAGTTAATAGACGCTGCTAGCTGACTATCTACCGTAAAGATATGTGGGTAAGTCGTCTTTTATCCTGTTGCCTTGCCTTTCCATTCTTTATGCACTGTTGATTCTTCATCTGCTCGTTTATTTCAGATGTGACTGCCTGGCGGTAATTACTCAGGCATCTGGAGGACATAACGGCCAGCGATCTTTTCTTGTTCTGTTTATTTTCCTCATCAGTATCGTCTTGTTCTCCATCTTGTTAATGGCGAGAAACCAACCCATCAGCTCATACACATGTCCCAGCTCCTTCAGCGGCAGAGTCTTGAAAGGGACCTTGATCAGCCCCCGTGCGAAAAAGTCGATCGCCTCGGCCCCGTCTAGTCGGCTGCCGACATAGCTGCCTTTGATACTGATCATGCGCATCATAGTAATCAAGACGGGCGCTTTCAGGTGCGCATGGGCGGGCATGCCGATGGCTACTATCTCTCCTCGAGACCGCACATAGCTGGCGGCCTGCTGGAAAGGCTTCTCTGAGGCCGCGAGGAGGAGTACAGCTTGTGGGCCAAGGCCATCTGGGGTAGCTGCACGCACATCGTTGGCAACGTCTTTTGTCTTGGTAAAGTCAATATAGGCCTGATAGAATGGCTGTTAGTTTGTCTCTGCGCAGGAGATTCTTTGGGTCAGCACACTTCAGCTCCCAGCTCCTCACACATGGCTTTCTTGTCATCCCCGGCATCAATAGCAATGACTCTTAGGCCCATGGCCTTTGCATACTGCTGGGCTAGAGATCCTAATCCCCCTCCAGCGCCGACAATGGTGACAAACTGGCCTGGACGGGCACCGGACTCCTTTAGGCCCTTATAGACAGTAATCCCAGCACACAGAATAGGGGTAGCAGCATCAAGAGGGACATTCTTAGGGAGCTTAGCAACATGTAGGGCCTTTGCCACACAATACTGCTGAAATGTGCCATCCACAGTATACCCGACATTTGGGCCTTTTCACAGAGTGGTTCATCAGCCTTCTGGCAGAACTCACATAATAGACATGTGCCATGAATCCACTTGACGCCGACATGGTCGCCAATCTCAATATCCGCAACCAGATCGCCCTTGGCTACAACCACACCCGCGCCTTCGTGCCCGCCAACAAGAGGGAATTTTATCTCGTACGGCAATTCCCCCTTCATGACACTGAGGTCCGTGTGGCAGACGCTGGAGTACTTGATATTGACCAGGACTTCGTCAGGGCCTGGTTTGCTGACCGGTATCTGTTTGTAGATGACGGGGCCGCCTTTGTCCTCGACGACCTGCGCCCACTGAGTTTGTGGGATAGCCATGAGGAGGACGAAGCGTAAACTTCAGTATGAGACTTCAATCGTCAATATGCTTGAGATTGCTGCGTCCGTTAGAAGACTCATAGAGACGGACCATGCAGAGATAGGGAAGAAAGGAAATATTTCTCTTTTTAATGCATCCAGTGCAAGCCGTCCTACTAGATAGATAGGAACTTCCCAAATACATTTTTGCATTATCCATGCAGGTTGCACCCTTTAACACCCGCTCGAATTCTTCTTTCATTACGTCATGGCTCGTTTTAACTCCCAGAGTTGTTTTTGTCTCCGGAGCTGATAATTAGGTACTTCCAGAAAGTTTCGGACAAATCCGTCAGACAAATGGCAGCAAGCAAAGAAACTAGCTAGTAGCATTCATGAAATCGAGAGAAATGGTCGCCCTTCTCACTTTCGAAAGTCTTATGGAGGAGTACAAAAATGGGCATCCATGACCTCACACACCTGGAGTCTGTATACACACAGTCTTGATTTTGATTCCTTTCCATCAAAGAAAAAAAAAACTCTGGACATCTCGTGAGTGATAAAGACAACGTCAGCGCTGCATAAATAAGTACTGCATGCCAAACACGACGTATTCATTATCTTTCCATCGATCCGGATTAACGAATCAGGTAATCAGTTCGGAGGGATGTGCATTAAGACAGGTATGGATGTAATGTACATACATACTTCCGGGGAACCCACGCAGCACAAGTCAAGACGTACAATCTCACAAATGAATGAGGATGAGAACGTTTGGAAGATTCAATTGAATGTCCCGTCAAGTACATTAACTCCCTCGTTAGTTAGGATCGAAGAACAGATTCTGACCGACCGTGCAGCCGGATCATAGTCTCGTCGAGATTGTTCGACAGCGATCGGGCCGCCACAGAAGCCATGTCGGACTTTTTCCCCAGACTCCAGAGGGCATCGATGCAGTATCTGCACTGCAAGAGGGCTTCTTCGTCGAATGTAAACGTATTCTCGGACAGCGGCAGATATGCAGTCAACCGGTCCAGCAGGATGTATCCGGCCCGGGCAAAGGAGCGGATCAACACTGCCGTCCATGGCTCCGTCAGGAAGGCTCCATCGTTAATCACGACGTCGTGGAATTCTCCTCCTCCCCGGCTGCCACGCAAGGAGCTTTGCGCCAGACGCGAGATGGTGACAGCGTTCTCCCTCTTCAGTTCAGAGACCAGGTCGGTCGCCCGTCGCGACTCACGCGGTGACTCCAGCCCCATGCGAGCATTATCGATGCTCTCCACAGTGTCTGCGAGCAGGATGGCAGCGAGATGCCAGTGTCCGGCAATGAGAACATACCACGATTGGATGCGAGGGGGCAGGCTGTCATGATGGGCGATGCAATCCAGCATAAACAGACCATACGTATGGTTCCAGTAATCGTATATCTGAAACGTGTCCTGGATCGCGTCCTCCAGTTGTTCCGGCCCTACGCCTCGATAGACGAGCGTCTGCAGCCGGGTCACGCGGCGGAAGAGCAGCACTTTGACGGGCGCAGCATCAGATAATGTCTCTGCCGCTGCTTCGTACGAGCAGGGCCAGACTGAAACCTCCTTGTGAAGGAACAAGTCGCCCCAGACGTGCCGTCGAGTGCTTTCTCTTGCGTTGTGTGACGCAAAGCCAAAGTCCCAGCCATCGAGATCGATGTGGCCGTCCAGCAGTTGCCTTCGAGGAACCACCGCACAGTTGATCTCACTGTCCTCGTCTGAAACCACAAGAGGACGCTGGTACATGGCCGCGGTCAGGGTATCGAACATCACGCCGAGCCAGAACAGAAGGTTGAATGTCTCGTGGTCCTCTGCACTCAGAAATTCCGATTTCCCGTCTCCTTGTCGCTGGACCAGGGTCAGCTTGTGGCGGGAGGAGAACATCTGTCGCATTGCAGTTTCGAGGAATAACGGAGCGCTGTCGCTGTCGAAAAGTTCGTGCAGTTCAACCAGACCCGGTGTTTTCTGCAGGGTGCTATCTGTTGGCAAGGAGGGCGGTGTCGCTAAGCTGTTGCTGTGCACATTCCTGCCTCCATCCAGAGGGCGTTGTGTGAGGGAAAAGATAATATGGGCGAATATGACACGGAATGACTCGATATTAGCAGCTTCATGCAGGACATGAGATGCTTCGTTCCACAGTCGTTCCGGAACAGAGCGCTCGAAATCCTTGCCAGGAGTCCCGCCGTAGGTATCTCCTTCGGCAGATTGAGAGGGCCTTGGAACGCTCTCAGGAGACCACTGGGACGCGAAAGCCATGATGGACGCATGCAGAGCACGAGACGCCATCCGCTCTTCAGTCACAGTCAGATTCCGTCCACGAACAGTCGAGTACGCGCGGTCCAGCCGGCAGACTCGAGCGCAGACGCGATTTGACCACTGCGGTCCCCATTCCCCGTCGATAGAAATGGAAATCTTCGAACGAGACGAACCGCGGCCGTGCCATTTCAACCCCATGGCGCGACTGTAGGGGCAGTTCCGTTCCGTCAGCCAGCACGTCAGTGCATTCTCGACGCTGTCGTGATAGACGCGAAGGAGATTGCGCGCCGTTTCAGAACGAAAGAAATGATCGGCGAAGCTCTGGGAGGAGAGGGACAGCTGGGAGTACAGTCCCTCGTAAGGAGGAGAGACCAACTGAGGCTTCTCAGCCTCAGTCACGCCGAGTCTCGCGCCATCCAGGAGATCTGAGAAAACGAGAGGATCGTCCCATGTTGAGGGAGCCGGAAGTGGGTCGTTGTTCTGAAACACAGAGGGTTGACCATGGAGACCGTCAATCTGTGGCTGCGAGGATAAGAAGCTTGGATTCGAGCCCAGTAGCGGATTGCCCTCAGCAGCAATTTCTCTATCCTGTCCCACATACTGGTGGTTGGACTTTGTCTTTTTCCTGCTGCTCTTCTTGTTCTGCACCGAGAGCAGCCAGTTGAAGGTGCACTGCCTCCTCCATCGCCTACAGTTGGAGCAAGGCTCGACAGCAGGGACATTAATCCCCGCGTGAGGATGGTGATCGATGCTGCGACTGGCGTCGCACGCTCGCTTGCCCTTTCGACACTGATCGCAGCTACGATGTTGGAGTCGACGAGTCTCCCCAATGGCCATGTCGGTGAGTTTAATTTAATTTAATACGGTTGGCAAGATGTGATCACTCCAGATCGAACCCCCCCCCCCACAAATATAGGACGAACGAAGTCTGAGTGAATAGAGATAAACGAAACTTTGGCGACATGCCCAATGTCTTATAAGCTATTATAGCGGCCAACGATCCACGGATAAGCGGGAGGGGGGAGTGGTGGAGCAGGCGCAAGCACCCCCACAGTTTGCTCGAATCCGGGGGAATCCGGGGAAAATCTGGGGTAGCATAGAGTGTTGTCTCCGCGGATTTACTATTCATACGGAGGCGGGCCTCGAAATAATTCGCACACGCTAGTAAGATGACTTGTAACTGATTTATAAAGCTTGTAACCTATGCCTTGTGACTGTCCCTAATTTTACTTAAATGCTTACTAATTTTTAGGGGCAACTCTCCCTAATATGCCTGCTAGATCTTAACTAAGATTAGGTATGATCAAATCAGTTGACTAGGCAACATTACCTGCTACTACAGATGATTTACAACTAATACTTAGCGTGTGCAATTCTTTTTGAGGCCCTCCGCCGTAAATGAAGGGATGATTGCCTAGAGAGCTGCCATGCCGACAGTATCATTATTGTGTGCCGTGCATAGATGAGTCATATTCAAATGAAACAATCAGTAGCACACTGGAGAGATGCCATGCGAAAATAACATGTAAAGGAAACTTCCACCAGCACAAACAGTGACAGACTAAGAGTGATCAATTACCTATCTACATATGCACCAAGCCTACTAACTACCGACCTGGACAACTCTCAAACTACCTAGGCACTTAAATCTACACAAGACCGTAGTCTCCAAAATCAAACCACAGCCCAAGGACCTCGGGATCTGCAAAGGGCAATCTCTATAAGCAGATCATCCCTGTTATGCGCTTTTTGCAATCACACTACTAGAAGAGATTCAGGAGACTAGCCCACCAGGTAGTCCTAGATAACTAACCTATCACTCTACCTGTAGCTCCCAACTAGCTTATATAAAGAGTAGCTTACAGCAATATTCCTGGGGCCTTCTAAAGCAGCCAGCACCTCCACTGTGCAAGAAGCCCTTGATATTATTAGCAGTACTAACAATCAGTAAACAATAGAGGAGATGATCACATCCAGAGAGCTGGCCATTCAGTATACATTAGTTAATATATACTAGGTTCTTCTTTATTCACCCTATAGGTACAGAGATATTCTTAATCCTAAGAGGCTCAAAAATATATTTACAGAAGTAGTCATTTAGTAAGATGGTCATAGTCCCATAGCTGCTCATTAAAGAATAAATAACCAAAGCCAGCTGTCTCATATCAGCATTTTCTCTTAGTAGGCTTTGTCTGCACTCACCAATAAATATCAGAAGCATCCACAAAGTGATACCATATCTTGTCTTAACCAGTATTCTACCCTTTTATAGAACCTTGACTTGAAGCTCAAGAGTCCCTACTCTATTAGCTATATATAGGCAATCCCTATGATCATCTTAGTACAAGAAGCAAATACTGAAGATATTGTCTAGCATTAGCTCTAAGGTGCCATAACCATGCTTACCCCTAGCATAAATTTCTCTTGGCCATTCCAACTAACCACAATGCAGGCAGTACCAAGAATGCCAGACTCATGGTTAGAGCATGCAGCATCAACTTTCCCCTGGAGAGTGTTGATTATTTCGTCGAACATTATACGAGTCAATTGATCTGAGAATTGGAATAAGGGGATTCACAGCGACGAAAGAGGAATCGGAAAGTATAATATATAGCATTGTCGCCATGCCTATGGTTCGTCTGACCTTCGTCTGAACTCTGTCATGCTATGGCTGACTCGCAAGCTCCCCTCATTGTCGTGAGGGGTAACAGATTCTGTCAACCTAACTCTCCGTTGGTCGATCTGACCCTGGTCGCCTGACCTCTGTGCCAAAACAAGTACCAAACTCTCTTGCGAATTCGATAGGTCGCTTGGGATAGAAAGATGGAACCATGCTTAGAGCTCAAGACAACTGTCCGGGCGAATGGAGGAGCCGTCGCTTTGTCCACAACAGCGACGATGCCTGTGAGGAGAACTGATTGTTCTTTCGAGAATGCTTCACAGGAATGGGACGAGAAAGAAGAATTATGGTTTGAGCCCCGCATTGAGAGCAGCAGATGCCACCGAGATAGGAACGCGTGCGGATCCGCATGGTGCCAACCCCGCAACACCAACACCTGTCACATCGTCGACCACAACTGAGGTGTCCTTCAAAAACAAGCCTTGTCAGATATTGGATCCGGGAGAACTACAGTCCGAAATCAGTCCGTCTCAAAAGGATATCGGATGATTGGTGGCCTCAAACCACGACATCCTGGACTCTACCGCTCCGGTTCTCTCCGCACCAGAGCGAAGAAGAGGAGACAACTGAGATTGACAGACATTTTTTTCTGACAACAGCAACATCATCATTATCTTCGATGCGGATCCGCAGCTCAGCAGGTCTTGACCGCAGAAGATGTCTGCACGTCGAATATACCTGCACCCATGCGGAGCCGCAACGGACGCGTCGTATTCTGCGTGATGGGCAATTGCCTCAGTCTCGACGCCTGAGAATGGTCTACCGACATGAAGGCATCAGTATGGCTATATCTATACTGTCGGGAAATACATAAATAGCCTCGAAGTCTGTTTCAACAGTTACGATGATGTGAATGAACAAGTTTATGCCAGTGTTCTTTCTCTGATATCATCATGAAGTCGGAACTCCGAGAATTCGCCTACCGCAATTCGTCCACCGGCCCCTACGCCGACAACCTGGAGGTCGACGTCTTGGTCGTCGGCGGCGGCTTCGGGGGCGTCTACTGCCTGTACGAGCTGCGCAAGCAGGGGTTCAAGACGGTGCTCTACGAGGCAGGCAACGACCTCGGCGGCACCTGGCGGTGGAACTGCTACCCCGGAGCGGGCGTCGACTCGGAGGTGCCCGAGTACCAGTACTCGATCCCCGAGACGTGGAAGGACTGGACCTGGCCCAGCAACTACCCAACGTACAAGGAGCTGCGGGCGTACTTTGACCACGTCGACAAGGTGCTCGAGATAAAGAAGGACTGCGCCTTTGGCAGTGTCGTTGTCGACGCGCAGTTCAACACGGACGAGGGCCGCTGGCATATCCGAACTGAAGATGGCCGCGTCGCTAAGGCGAAATTCTTCGTCGTCGCCGCTGGATTCGCGGCTAAGCGGTACATCCCGGATTTCGAGGGAATGGACAAGTTCAAAGGCATCATGCATCATTCGTCCTTCTGGCCGGACAAAGACGTTGATGTGCGCGGCAAGCGCTGTGCCGTCATCGGCACGGGGGCCTCAGGCGTGCAGGTGACGCAGGCCTGGGGCCCTGAAGCAGGCTCGCTGAAGGTCTTCCAGCGGACGCCCAACCTGGCAGTGCCAATGCGCAAGAAGGCGCTCACGGTGCAGGAACAAGAGCAGTCGAAGGCCTACTACCCAGAGCTATTCTCACTGCGGGAGAAATGCTTCGGCGGGTTCCTCTACACGTTCGCCGAACGAGGCACGTTCGAAGACACGGAGGAAGAGCGACAAGCCTTCCTGGAGAAACTCTGGCAGGACGGCGGATTCCGCTACTGGCTGGGCAACTACAAGGACTACCTCTTCGATGCCAAAGCGAATCGCGAAGTCTACAATTTCTGGGCCAAGAAGGTGCGCGAGCGGATCAGTGATCCACGGAAGCGCGATCTCCTCGCGCCCCTGGAGCCTCCACACCCATTTGGCGTGAAACGGCCCTGTCTGGAATACAACTACTTCGAACAGTTCAACCGCCCCAGCGTGGAGGTGGTGGACATCAAGAACAACCCGATCGTGGGCTTCACTGAGAACGGGATCAAGCTGCAGGACGGCACGGTCCACGAAGTCGACATCATCTGCGTGGCAACGGGGTTCGACATCACGACCGGTGGCATGACAAGCATGGGCCTGCGCAGCATCCACGGGACAACACTGCAAGACGAATGGAAGGCCGCGGCCTACACGTATCTGGGGACGACGGTGAGCGGCTATCCGAACATGTTCCACCTGTACGGACCGCACGGTCCAACGCTGCTCAGCAACGGGCCGACCAGCGTCGAGGTGCAGGGCCGATGGATCGTCGACGCGATCAAGCAGATCGAGCGGCAGGGCATCAAATACATCGACCCGACCCCGGAGGCGTCGCGCGAGTGGAAGAAACGCATCAACGAGCTGTCGGATATCTCGCTCTTCCCGACGACCAAGTCGACGTATATGGGGGGCAGCATGCCCGGAAAAGCGTTCGAGCAGGTCAACTATGCGGGTGGCTTGCCGGCGTATGCACAGGAGATCCGGGCGGTGCTGCCAGACTTTAAGGGCTTTACTGTTGTGAAGAACTGACTGTTCTCATTGTCCTTTTATTTGTTTGTTCTTTTTATCTCCATCATCGTCCTTGATATTGTGTTGAGAATACTTGATTTTGAAAACAATCAAGACAGAGACAGAGATCTCATCCGCAGTATGCATAGCACCAAAATTGTAATAGCGTTGCAGACTTGACGAAAAAGGAATGCCATGACAATTCCTCCTAGTGATTTGCGGCGAATATCGTAGGTCCTCCACGAAGCACGATAATGTGGGCTCAGAGGCTGGTCCATCAACAGCACCCACATGAACTCAATCGGCATCTGGTTATTGCACAAGATCTAGTCATAGAACTACTTCTTAGTAATATAGCTAGTAGTAACGAATTCCTGATACCTAACCTGGTAGAGTAGTAGTATATAATTGCTATTTAGGGAGCAATAAACTGTACCCTCTACTATTATATACTTATATCTAACTATATTAATTAGTAGGTTAATATACTCCTATGGGCTTGGCTACCCTAGATAGAACTTTATAAAGGAGAGGATATAAGTATAGTAGTATATATACTACAAGAGCATCCTAATATGGTTGGCTACTATCTTAGGGAAGTATTTGTCCTCCTAGAGGAGCATCTCCTAGTATAGTACCTAGCTCTTAATTAAGAATAGAGTCCTAAATATCTGCTACCTAGGTAGTATCCTTCACCACAACGATTGGGATCCCTGCTGCTGCCCCGAAAATAACTGTCTTGCAACAAATGTTTCCATTTATTTGCTGCGATATCACTGGGCAAACATTCACCACTCAACTTCCATCTCGATGATAGACTTCGGGAGAGCTATACATTCACGTCTCTACCAAAAATACCCGAAAATGCGATCTCACGAAATGTAAATAGTGGATCTCGGGAGCAGGTTCCTTGCAGCAACACTTGAAAAGAAAAGAAAAAAGGAAAATTATATAACTTACCATTAGAGAATAATTACATTATTTAGCCATATCTCTATGCTTATCTTTCATACATGTATCTATGTACATCTCATTTTAACAGACTTACCTTAGTTATACGAGTGTCCTTCTATTATTTCTATCTATCTTTAACCTGGACCACGACCAAGGCTCAGCGAGATCATTACAGGTCGAGGGTATACTTCTACTAGCGAGAAGAATTCTCCTTTGTGGAAGACTACATTCGAAAGAGTTTGATAAAGTGAGAAAATAATTCTACGAACTCAATAGGTTGATGATAGGACATCGATAACGCCGGACATCTTAGACGGGAGGATTCTAGTTGGCTGCTGTCAATGTGTAGGATGGCCTCTAAATAAAGTCTCTCTATTGTGTTTAAGAGGAGGGAGGGAATAAATGCATGTTATGATGTAGGTATGTCAGATCTTTAATGCATAGTGTTTATGAAACTTGCTTAAGACTGGTGTTTGAGACTGAACTCCTGGGTATTCCTACAGCTGAGGAGCGAGGGGGGAAACAAAGTCTCCGCCTTGTTGGCCATCGATCTCGAACTTGGTTATCACAAATTCCCTTACAGCGTACTTCAAGTATGATAGAATGGATTTCTACCTGTCAGCGTTAATATAATACACTATCCTGAAAAGAAGCATCCTACAGGGAAACGGGATAATGCTAATAGGAAATTAGTAGAGAAAGGAAGCTCATAGACGCAGGTAATAGCATAGTAGGCATTATCTGGCTCTGATAAAGTAAGCATCAGGGCGAGTGATCTCCTAATCAAGAGTTTTCCATGACATGTATCTTACTATTTTTACAGGTGAGAGAAAATTCTTGAATCATGCTAAGCCAATGAGAGGAAATATTCAAAGGTATCAAAACAGGAGAGATACATGTTGGCACTCGTGTCATCCTCTGTCAACTTTCTTCCTCATTAAAGTCTATTGTCCACCCAGAATGGCAGAATCCAGATTCAAGCCTCCATGTCCTCCGGTGGATCAACTTCATATGGCAGAAACCAGCCCGGGACCTGGTCCTCCAACGCCTCGCCGCTCCACAGTCTCCAGATGTGCGCTTTCTCATGCCCCGACACAGTCTCATCCAGGCGGAACCACTTGCTCCCAATCTGCAGCAAGTCCGGCTCAACCGTCTTGGTACATCGCCGCCGCTCGTTATGATGGCCCGGACTATCCTCCGGCCCACTCCAGCTGTGGCCGGTCAGGTTCGTGCTGACAGTGATGCATTCGTTCCCGTTCGCCCCGTCGACTGCCTTGCCGCAGTACGCGCTGCCGTTCATCACCCAGGTGACTTGGACGTCCATGGAGACGCAGCCCGGGCAGAGAGCGGCGGAGAAGAAGCTGTTTTGGGACTGGCAGCATGTATCCTGGTCGATGTTGCTGCACTGTCGCGAGTTGCCGGTGCATGAGGGACCGGTGAATTGGCGAAGGGTGACGCCGGTAGTGGTGGTGACTAGACTACCGAGGAGGAAGCTGATGAGGATGTGGCTTTGGAAAAGCATAATGAAGGTGAGATCGTTGCTTCCAGGGGGATCTTATAGTAGGTTCAATGGTGGTAAACTGGGTCGACAGGGTGAGTGGGCATCGTATTTGCATTGACACATGAGGTTGACTCTTATATAGCTCTCTCTTCCTCTCTGCTTCTGTCTATCACTATCCTCTGGACACAATATTGAAACTACAGTATGGTCTGTGATACTTGCTCTGTTACCCAATATAGCATCAGCCATTGGTTTATTGTGACATGTTTGACAGACGCACGGTTCCACATAATACAATTAATCACCTACTGGCAGCAAATGTTCTCCCTCCCTGTCTGTCTCTTTTTTCTTTCTTTCTTTTCTTTTCTTGTCTTTTCTTATATATAGAAAAAAAGGCTGATTATCAACAGGCGCATAAAATCGAGCGATAGGGGCCCTCACTACGACATTGGAAATGGAAAGCTACTAGCACATCAGAAAAGATACCCTCCGATCATACCAGACTAGAGGCAGGTTGCAGTGACGTACCTGGAGTATCACTAACCTGAAACATAGGCTAGGGACTGGCTGCTTGTAATTCAAGCCAAAAGGACTCATGTACTGGTGCATATTAGTACATGACGGCTTAGGGCTACACATGTGTACCAGCTGTCAGCACCTAGGAGTCCTAGGTGGTATTAATCTCACCAGCCAACCAAGCAAATACCCGAGACAAAGGAAGGATATGGAATCTGATCGGCGAAATCGATTTTTGGGCTTAAAACCAGTCTGTTTTTCTCATCTTCATCTTTTCTAATCATCGCTGTTTTCTTCGTGTCATACTAGGAGTTATAGTTCTAGTCAAAATTCAGTCATCTTATCGTCTTCCTCGACAGTAGTTGAAGACTGAAAGCCTCATGTAGCAGAGCATACCAGTCCCTGACGGCTTAGGGCTACACATGCGTAGAAGCTATTAGTAATACTATTCTAGATAGAAGTTGTCTGTGCAACATGGTAGAGGAGCACATGCACACACTACACTGGAGTGTGCAGGTGTTTCGATTCACATGACCACTGCTTGGTAACAGAGAAAGGTGACTCTGTGGCAGTTTGCGCAGCCATCCTCAAGACCGTTACGAGATGTCGATGCTGGGATATATTTTGTAAATTTACCAATGCAGACTAGCAATGTGATAGGATCTTAATTAGCAGCATTGGCATATTAATAATTGGAATTCCCAGAAACACTCGATCAGAGTTTGTTTCGCATGTGACCAGGTAGAATATCATGGTCCATGATGTGTTTTGACATCACTTTCCCTGAACTGGTCATACTCCCGAGTGATGGACTCCTTCCACTACATTGCTTGCCGATGATTTACTTTTTTTTCTGTCCTTTCCTCTTTCCTGTTTTTTTCTTCTTTTTTTTTTTTTTGTTTGTTTGTTGGATTTCCACTGTCCTAAAAGACGATGGAGTTAACAATAGTAGTAAAACTAGAATTACTCTTAAAAAAAAATAAGAAGAAGAGAAAGGAAAAGAATAATAATCAAGGAAACTTTCATTTCAATAATTCCATTGCGTGGAAATCCATTTCAATAGCAACGCTATTTAACACTGTGTACTGTGCTTGCTGGATATTCACTTCTGCTCATTGAAGCTAGTCAGGTAGTCCACCTTGCCAATCGGCACCCCCTTATTCCTCAAAATCGCGTACGCCATGTTGAGATGGAAGTAGAAGTTCGGCAGCGCGAAATCCGTGATGTACGCCTGGCCCTTGTAGTGGCGCTCGTACTGACCGACCTTGAACGTCACGTCCGCGTCCTCCTTGCCGGCGAACAGGCTCGCGTCCGCAGCTTTCAGCACCTCGATCGTCCGGGTAATCCGCGTCTGGAGCTCCTCGAAGGTCGTCTCGTTGTCTTCCATGGGCACGGGCTCAGTGCCGGCGACACGCACGAGGGAGTTCTTGGCCGTGTTGCTGACGGTCTGCACCTGGAAGGAGAGCGGTTTCATGTCCTCGTAGAGACGGGCGTCGACGAACTCGGCGAGAGGGATGCCTTTCTCCTTGGCATATTCCTCGGCCTTTTTCAGGATGTGGGAGAGGGTGTTGAGGCCGCCGATGAAGGTCGGGACGCTGTAGGTGTACAGAGGAGGTTGCGACATGTTGAGTTTGAGTGAGTTTTTCAAAAGAGATGCGACTTTGTCAGAGAGAGAGAGTTCGGACAGTGATATCGGGGGAGAAGTTCAGCTGGAACTGATGTTCTTATAGCTATTCGAGATGTGGTACAACAATCCTTTGGTGGAAGATTACACCGTATTAAATAGGCAATTAAACGCGGGGCTGAGGAAAGGATTAATAATACGTCAATTGCTCGGATACACCCCTCTGCGCTAAAATATGCTCAGACGCACTCCTGTGGGGATGGTTGTCTTTTTTGTGTTTGACGTGGTAAAGGGGGAATGCTGATAAAACTGCTGTCTGAAAAGGTTATAGACCCCGCCTAGGGCCGTGTAAAGCTCCTGTACAGCCTGGAATAAACTTGATAGGGCTGTATCGTAGGTCTTGTAAGGCCTTTATTAGGGACTATATAGAGGGTTGTATACAGGACTTTACATGGCCTTTTTGGAGAGGAGTTCTATCAACATTCTCCTCTACTTCTACATCTACTCTGTATAGTCTACTATCTCAAACACAGGCCAGCTAGCTAAATCGACAGGGGTACAGCCAAGCAAACATTAGCGTCCGAGGGGTCTATCTGATTATCCAACAATTAGCCGATTAATAATATCACTTGGCTTAACTTAATAATAACTAGTCATTCATCACAATTAATAATACATAACACTAGCACGCAAATGGTTAGTTAGAGGCCACGTGTGAAGAGCAGCTGTCCTGCAGAATTTCTAAGCCCGATTCTATGGTTTCTACGAGATTCCTGCAATACGGAGTAAATAGTTAATCCGGGGCTTCATTATTCAGCAAGTGACACAAAGTGTGACATGTGGTCATATGACTCAAATCATGTGAGCAGCTTCTTCCTGATTAGGGAAGGTTTAAGTTTATGTATATCATATACCTGGCCCCTATCGTGAACATATTCTCCTCTGTTCTTCGTACATTGTTTTCTGCTCCTATTTCCCTTGGCTTCACTTCAAGTCTTGGTTAGATTGCTCCGTATAATTAATTTATTTTAATTTTAACGGAGTCATGACAAATGCATGGAATTAGCTATGATCCAGTCAGAATCCCTCCCATAAGAAATTGGCAGATGGGAGAGCACAAAATAAGAAAAGAATGAATATGTCGTACTTATGTAGCTATTTATAATTATTCTTTTCATATTCTGAAACCAGTCCTTTAAAATCATTATAGTAGAGATACCTTATTCTGCTGTATCTAAAAACACTACCCACCTCTCATATAAAAAGTAGGTTTTATGTAATATATTAAGACCAAAAGCTAATAAGATTCCATTATATCCATGAATTAACTTATATAGTGCTCTGTTTACATCTAATTAACTGGAACAGACGGGGTTTGTTCTGGGAATACAATGAAATCATATTATTCTAACTATAATAATAATAATAATAATAATAATAATAATAATAAGAGTAAAAGAGCAAAAGAGCGTCCAGGGCTAATCATAAGTTAATGCGCCTCTTCTTCAATACCATCAACGAAGTAAAACAGTCTTAGAAACGTTTACAGACAGCGTGTACCTCCGTTCTTCTTCTCTACACTTATTCTTCCGTTTCTCTACTGCCCTCTCGAATCCTTCCAGTCAGCGTTTAAAAAGACCTGTTTCTAATCTCTTCCAGCTACTTCGACTAGCGGTCAGCTGCTCCCACAGTCCGATCCACATGTCCGCTATGTCGTCCGCCAGGGGCGTTGTGTCGGATGGACGGAATCCAAGGCCCAGACGCAGATCTTGGAGATTGGGAAGCGAGCAACGGAGGATCTGGAAGAGACCGTTGTATACTCGGGAGCCAACGTCTCTGAAGAAAAATAATACTTGCAGTACTTGAATTTTTTTAATTCATTGACTGAGTTTTGAAGTTGATAGCAGTGAGACAGACAAGATAGGCAAGTCAAGTCTCCACCGAAGTGCTTCGATAATGAGGCCAGACTAATCAGTGTGAATCTCAATGGATGTCAGGAACAATCCCCACACAAATCCCAGTGTGGTCATTGGTCCAGTTTCTAGAGAGAATGGCGTCCTTACAGCTAGTGGATATAGGTACCTTTACCATTGATGGCATTTAAGGAAGGGTGCCGCAAGACACTGTCTATTAAATCTTCGTATATCGATTAATAGTACCGAATATAGAAGTAAGATTAGTACTGATGCTGTAGATGATTATAAAATACTGTCTGTCTAAGTTACCATTTCCATAAGGTTATTTTCTATAACGTTATATTAAGGTCTCTCCAGGTAAACTTTATAAAATTCTTTAGACTTTTATATTGTCTTTAAGGAAAGCTATATTATTGCTGGGTAGTTTATTGCTGAACTCATTATAGTCTCAGTTTTTATATACTCCTATTATAACTCGGTCATGTTTATAGAATAGAACCATGAAAATGATATATAAGATAAACAGCAGCTGGCTATCACAACTACAGTAAAGATGTTCAATTTTGAATTCAAGTGGTCGCAGCTTGAACTAGAATCATTAAACGATTCAAATCAGATTCTCATGAACTCATTATCATGGGTCGACGGAGGTTGCATAATAGTCTCACTCGGAGCCACTTCAGTTGCGCATGGATAACGCCGGGGCACCCTTTTGATTCTTCCAGAAGGGAGCAGTGAAAGTCTATGGTACGTGACTATAGATAGATAATAAAAAAAAATCGATTGGCCCTATCTAAGTCAAATACGTGCCTACCCTCTCCAAGTTCGTACTTCTCTATATAACATGTCAATGAAAACGACGGAGACGATTTATTTTGATTAAGTGACTAAGCACTAGAACTCTAGCTTAACTAGACTGAAGACGATGGTTAGAGAAAATGAGAATGATGAGCAAATAAACTATTATAGGCCCAAATCCTGCCAGGGTCAATATGATTCCATCCTTCGTTGGCTCGGATAACCGCATACTTCACCTTCTCAGGTGAGATCGCTTTGGCTAGCATCACTCCAACCAGGTACCAACAGCAACCTTGAGAGCATGACTCAGCTATTGATCGTTCAAAGATGCTGTCCCATCAAAGCCATGCCCGCCCGGTTGCACCGACAAAACCACGTTGTTTCCACCCTGTCTGTCTTTCATCACCTCTCGTGCCTTGTTGACAAATCGCCTGCTCGACTCCACAACGACCATGTCATCGTCTTCACCGTGGATGATGGCAATCCCACCACGGGGCAGTTTCTGTCCGGGGCTATCGAGCCGATGGAGCTGAAAGAGGCGGTCATGATGATATGGCGACTTCTCTGCCTCACGGGTATAGAAATCGAACACCTTCTCATGCTGGAAGCACGCTGCTGCTAGTTTATCTCTGTGGGGAGACGGCGCAGAGGACTCAACGTGTCCTGGTTTCACGGTCATCAGGTGCTCCGTGATGACTGACCCCGGGACATAGGGCAACAATTGACTCCTCGACGGCGGGTACAACGATGGCGGATCCAGGTTGATCATCGGATAGGCGACTGTCGCAGCTCGAATTTCGTCCGGATGAGACAGCGCCAGATACAGACTGAGCAAACCGCCTGCCGACTCCCCGGCGGTGAGTATTTTGTTCAGGTCCAGCTCGATGGAGGAGTTGATAAGTAGCTCTCTCGGCTCATCTGAATGAAGCCATGACCAGAAATCGTCGATATCGCTGAGAATCTCCACGCCGGTGGCTTCGGGGAGGAGTCGGTAGTTGGCCGAGACGATGACTGCGCCGTGTCTCTCGGCCAGTTCGAGGAGCCATGGCGGGAACCACTCAGGAGGAGAGAGCCAATCTGCGTAGATCTGCAGGAACATTGTTATCATCTCTGCGCAAGTGTCCTTTTGCAAAGGATAGCAGACTTACCAGACTGCCGCCGTGGAAGCGAGCTATCACCGGTCGCTTGCCGGAGGGCACCTCCTTGGGGATCAAGACATCAGCCCGGATTCCATGCTCACCGACTTTCTTATAGACTGCCTAAATGATGGAGAAATTGGCGAATTTTTCGTGGATGGTTGCGCCGGGGACAGCTGCCATCTTTGTAGAAAAGTTACTGGAAAATAGAGAATAAATAAAAATAAATGGCTTTGAAGCAGTAGATTGATTCTTAGACAGTGTTCACTTTTGTCAAGTAGAAAACTGATGCTAAAACAATCGAAAAAAAAAAAAGGAAAATAGAAAGTCTTGTGTGTCGAGAAGGGATTCGAGTTCCCTTTTATACTGTGCAGTGATATGATAGATACATCGATCGCATCACAAAATTGTCTTGAGTATGTCGGTACGCGATATCTATATACATAGGTGCGAATATGTACATACCCACACGGCCTCTCTCCGAAGTATTTATAGACCGATAGACTTATATTAGTAATGCAATTTGCGGTATTCCATTAACCCGTATCAGAAAAGATTAGGTTCCTAAATATCTACCTAGTAATGTTCATGCGTTACCTATCAGGGTAGGTATAGGAAGTTACCAAACCAGGTACTCCATAGCCCCCGCAGTCCCCGCAGTTCTTAATAATATTTGTCTCGTTTGGTCGAGTGCCAAACATGCTGTTTCTTCTAGTTGCTTTCTATCCCACCCGGCTACTATCGTAGATACTAACAAATATCCATATTTTTCCTACGTTGCAGCCTTGGATATTGCTCATTTCTTTCGCGGATTTAGCAAAGGAAAGTCCTATTTCCGAGGCTGAATCATCATGCAAACTAAGAGTATGCTATTGTAGCTCCGATGATTTGATCGATCGATCGATTGGTTGGTCTGCATCTTGCTACTTGAAGCTAAGGTACTCAGGTAGGTACTCTGTATGTACAGCCTAGCTCTGTCTGTATTCTGCCTGAGCAAATGATGTAAGGAGACTTAAAGAGGCTGGCTATCCGGCGCAAGAATTTCCTTTTATAGTCTCATTAGCTTCAGAGTGAGAACGTGAGTGGCTCACAAACCGGACAAGAAAAGGGCCTTATACGGCAGACCTATCTATGATCTCCATGGTTTCTGCGAGAGTAAGTATGATTCTCCCTGTATTAGGCCCGGCGACCGCTCATTGAACACCGGTGAAGCAGGGTGAGCAATCTTTTCTCAAGCCTCCCAGAATTTGATTAAGCTTTATACACGTTTATTTATAGTGGCAAAAGTCACAATCTCATATTCAAGCGGGAGATATTATGAGTCAATACTCCACACTGGGAGCTGAAAGCGCAGCTATGACTGAATCTGGGAATGACGTAGTTTACCTAGGTATGTATCTATCCACACAGTGATGAGCCGGCCCTCTCCCGCTGTGGATAGGACGGGGAGAGAGATCGCTGTTGAGAGCCTACTGGAGCATGCCATTTCATGCACTGACTTCCTAAATTAAATCCTTGAATCGCACATGAATAGGACAGTGATGCATCCTAATGTCTGTCTCACAGAGGTTTCTGTCAAAAATTAAATCAGGGCATAGGCTGGAAACGTGAATCCTTGCGGTGCACTGGGCACCCTGATGATATCTTAGGAGACCTTGCTCAGCTGTCGATGTGGGAAACGCAGAGAGGTCATCGCATATGTATGAGATCGTTGTGCAAAAATAGTCACCAGTGAAGCTCAGCAGGCAAGCCAATTAGTAGAGATGATAGCAGCTTGGTAGAGTACAGTACATGGATAATTCCATTAAAGATTTGCCTCGAGCGTAGTCTTGGGGCAGGGCTTTTATAATAACGATAACGAGGAAAGCAAAGTGGTGTTTCCTAGTTGTGGTTTTAGCTGATGTACCTAGCATTTCCAACTGTTGCTCCTCGACTATTGCATCCGAGACGATGTAGCTAGCATCATGGTTAGGTTAGGGTTATACACTGACAATCTGCCATGGAACGAAGTATATTTTCATATCGCCCTTCACGACCAGAAGAAAGGGAATCCATCCATTTATTGTACTTTACTCCAGTCAAGCCTTTTTGAATGCTGGATCTCATATACTTCGTTGAATACCAAAATTTCAATCGTGCGTTGGCTGCATCAAGCTAGACACGTGTCCAGCGGGGTAAGTCGGAGGGACAGCTGCACGCCTGTCCAAATCCAAATACCGCAGGATTGGACGTCGATGCATGTAAATGAAATAGGAAATAACTAGGTATGCCAGGGACGTGCCAGTTCTGTCAAATGATTATCTTTGGCGGTTTGCGTGAATTCTGCAAGTTCCTCCCAGAGTTCCACGGCTGGATTCGAATGTGTTCTCTCTCCGAGCTCACTTCAGCTTACTCTAGCTATACGATGGCCCTGTATGTACATGAGGGTCTGGGTCATTCCACATGTCTTGTATCGAATCTAATGGCCAGAATAGTCGTCCTGTGATGTTTCTTATAGAGAGAGCGGAAACAGAACGTGGAAATGGTCTCGGAGGGGAGCAACGACCATGCACCTGCACACGCACCATTGAGAGGAATAAAGGGTTAGAAACCTCATACATTACTCTTACTATATCTATCATCACCAACAACTCAATACAGTCCTGGAGCTTTCCGGCGTCGGTCTGGCCCCATTCACAGGCATGGTCCTGGCTGATTACGGCTGCGATGTCGTGAGAGTAGATCCACCTTCATCTGCTTCCCAGACAGCCCCCAGATCGTACGTCGATTCGCTCTGTCGACGGAAAAAATCCGTCGTTGTGGATTTTAAATCCCCTTCTTCGCGTCGAGCATTCCTCGACCTCGTCGATGTGTCTGACGTCCTGATCGATTCTTATCGTCCGGGAATGCTCGACAGGTTCGGGCTGGGGCCGGAGATTCTCTGTCGTCGCAATCCACGATTGATCTACGCGCGAGTGACACAGGATTTCGTCGCAATGGTACCACTACTGATGAGAATGCTGGCCTGTATGCGCGCCGTGCGGGCCATGAGCTCAACTTTCTGGCTGTGTCGGGCGTGCTGGCTTCGTTGAGCCTCCTCAGGAACGATGAGAGATTGCAGAAACCATCGATCAACTACCTTGCCGATTTCTGCGGCGGGAGCATGTCCTGCGCCGTGGGTATCCTGCTCGCTCTGCTGCACCGCGCCGCCACCGGAGAGGGTCAGGTCATCGACGCCAGCGTCGTAGACGGTGTGTCCTACCTGGCGACTTTTCCCCGGCAGCGAAGACAGGGCCAGCCTGAGGGAGAGACGGCCCTGGATGTCGCTTCCGCGCCATATTACGACGTCTATCGCACCCAGGATGGGAAATACATGGCCGTAGCGGCCTTGGAGCAACAATACTACGACCGGTTTGTCCGCGGCCTGGGGCTGGATCCAGCCGCGATTCCGGACCGAAATGATCGAGCGAAGTGGCTCGAGCTGAGAAGCGTTTTTACCGAGAGATTCGCATCGCAGACTCAGCGGTATTGGCGAGGGGTGTTTGATGGCATCGATGCCTGCGTGACGCCAGTTCTGGATGTAAGGGATGTGGGGAGGAATCGGCCATTGGTGTCGTTGAACAGATCACCCTCTCTTCCTGTTGATGATGAAGGAGATTCTCTACCGATGTTGAAGCCAGGCGAGGGGAGTGAAGAGGTCTTGCGACGCTGGTTAGGTTCGAGGAGCAGTACGATAGCCATTGAGCCTGGAACACGGGTCCTGAGTCGAGAGGATGTGCCAAGGGCGAAGTTATAGGAGATGACGCAATCACGCATATAAAATGATCATTCATTAATTATGTGTCTATCATGACATGTATCGCTTTTGGAATTCTACATCTCTGTCCGCGTACTATAGGATTCTCCTACTCGGAACTAAGCCAGGGTCATAAACTCTCTTATCCTCTGGATTGAAGCATGGCACAGGATCAACTGACAAATCTTCTCCAGCAATCGACCCGGCCTGTTGAGCTCGTCGAACATTCCTCTTTGCTCTACTGCATGCCGTTCTCTCAACTCGTTACGAATTGGTGCTGCGACCAGTCTGTCCAATCTTAGCATAAACGTAGGTAGCATTGGGAATAAGCGGTAAACTACCCCAGCCACGTCTCCTCACTGCTAGCAGAAATTTCCGGCTGTGCAGTCACTTGACGGGAACACTCTCGCCATTGCTATGATATGCGCCGGGATGTAGTCCAACGCGAACCATTCTGACCATTGGCCCACGCTATGATCCACGCCCAAGTGATTCCAAACCGCCCTCATTGAAACAAAGGTGCCGCGATAGTTGTCTTTCCACACCGGTACCTGGACTCGTCGATCCGGGAACTCGATATCCGGACGGAGAGAGGACGTGTCGATCAGTGCCAGGAGGACCCATGAACAGCCGCGAGAGAGGTGATGATCTATATACCATATCATATTATCTGAAGTCTGTTAGAAGCTATCAAAGCAGTCATGTTACAAGAGCACTCACTCATGTTGTCAAAGACCGAGGTGAAAGGAGTGGGCTCTGACGATCAGTCATTCATCCAGATGTCTTTCGAATCTCCCCTTGTTGATCCAGTAGGAAGGGTGCATATGATAGTGGCCTTGTGATTCGAATCCTGTTACTGCATCGTAGTGCGTAAAGCAGTCATTGACCTGGACACGGCAAGGGTAAGGAAAGGGTTCGATCCATGGCCTGCGTCTGTTGGTACACAACGAACTAGTCGTGCTAAAGAACAGACGTTGGGAACAAGCACAACCTGCAGTCAGAGGAGGCCCGCCCATATAAGCCTATGTACTCTATACCTTTTGGACAAGATCCTACCCATGTATCTTTGTCTTATATGACGTTGCCTGCATCAGGTCATGGAACTTTCTTCATAGACTTATACTATTATCTCTAGAAATCTTTTTTTTATTTTTTTCCGAAACCCTAATATTGGGCTTATAATTTATGTTTTAAGTCAAAGAATTTGTATATAAAAGTTACAATTTTCTGCGAGTGTAGGTGGTTAGATTCCACCAATTTTCGTGCACACGCTAAATCCACATGAATGCAAAAATCATAGATGGTTCCACTGTCCTTCGATTAAAGAGATAGTTTCTATTTATTTGGCATTATAATTGAAAAGAAACTGGGCTGTTTTATGGTTTGGAGGTTAGACTACATCTGTTAGTATGTACAAAGTATACTGTAAATATTACGGTTTAATCACACATAGATTACAACATAGGTGTCTATAATACTTTTTTTTTCCCCTTTGAGTTTGATGGTGACTCCGACTGTTCGAGCGTGTCCAAGTACTGTACCTCACTCATTAATATTAATTTTCCTAATAGTACGGTTGATAGTAATAATTAAAAGAATCAATTCATTCTCAAAAAGCGATTTAAAAAGGGTTAGGATTGAAAGGGAGACAAGACATGGAAATTCTACGACTGACTCCATAGTAACCATGTACTGTAATAATAGGCATTTTTATTTTTATTATGCAGGCAGCGTAAAAAGGAAAGTCAAGGACGTTGAGGTCAGTCCTGACAGGAATATTATGAATCTTTATGAATGGTTATGTATATTAATGGTTTGATCTTGTTACAGCTCTGTTGTCAGGATCCAGCCAAGGCGGTGCAGCCCTGGAGTTCCACGAATAAGAAAATATCAGACTGTACCTTTTTACCAAACAGGTAAGAAGCTAACCTTCCTGGCGGAGAGAGATCCTTGAACCCGCGTCCCTGGCCCCGGGATCGAATTTCCCCTGATTCAATTCCCAACCGTCTGGTTCAGCACATTCTACTGCCTCAACTCGACTCAACTCGACTCAACGAGCCAGTCCCTGGGATGAGAGCTGACTCGCCGTTTCCCCTTTCTTCCGCAGAGCCAGCTCTCCCGTCTCCTGATGCTTTCTCGAAAGGCTCTGGTCCACAGCATCGTTTGGTTTGTGGACGGCGATCTGAGGATTGAATTAATTCCAGATAATTAATTCCAGAGTGAGATTGACTGATATCGACTACCGATTGATCCTCGCTTATCGTGCACAGACGCGTCCCACCCGACGATAGCTCGATCGATCTGGACCACCATGAGTGGGCAAACTCCGTTGGAGGTTGATGTGAGTAGCAATGCTATCTTTTCATTTGTATATGCGGGTGTTTTGAGAGGATGCCTGTATTTTGAGGGTTGTTGTTTTGTCGTCAATCTGCCTACTGATGTTTCCCTGCTGACTACCAACAGAATGCTGAAGAATACGATGCAACCTCCATCCTGACCGACAGCCGTAAGTTGTGTGATCATATTCGACAGCTTCAAGCTCATTGAGTTCAGAGTTTGGCCCGCGGTCCATCCAAAACTACAAATACGAAAATGGCCGCCGTTACCACGCCTTCCACGAGGGCTCATACATGATGCCCAACGATGAGAAGGAGCAGGAACGGCTCGACCTGGCCCACCACATCTTCCGCATGCTGCTCCGCGGACGCCTGTACCGCTCGCCGCTCCAGTCGCAGCCGCGCCATGTGCTCGACTTCGGCACCGGCACCGGATCGTGGGCCATTGATTTTGCCGACGAGCATCCGGACAGCCAGGTCGTCGGGATCGACCTGTCGCCCATCCAGCCCAGCTCCTACCTGCCCAAGTGCCGCTTCTTCGTCGACGACGTCGAGTCGTCGTGGACGTACGAGGAGAAGTTCGACTACATCCACGGACGGGCCATGGCGGGATCGATCAAGGACTGGGAGGCCCTGCTGGAGCAGATCTACGCCAATCTGACCGAGGACGGATGGGTGGAGCTGCAGGAGTACGAGTCGGTGTACCGGTCGGACGATGACAGCCTGAGCCGGACGCCGAGCGTCACCTTGTGGCAGGAGAAGCTGAACGAGGCCTGTGAGAGGTGGGTCGACACCGATCAGTGATGAGTAGTCTCTGGCTGGTGAAACTGGCTGACGATGTCAGGATCAATCAACCGATGAACACTGCCGAGACGCTGAAAGAGCGGCTGGAACGGCACGGCTTTGTCGATGTGCGGGATGACGTTTATAAGGTAGCCCAAGACGATCGATACAATTAATAAATCTTTGATCTAACGCTCTTAGGTCCCCGTTGGCCCCTGGGCCAAAGACCCCCGGCTCAAGGAGATTGGCTACCTGATGCTGGTCCACTGTCTCGAAGCGTTCGAAGCGTTCACGTTGGCGCCCTTTACCCGTGTGCTCCGGTGGTCTATGGAAGAGATCCGTGAGCTGATGGAGGGCGTCAAGACGGAGCTGACCAATGGGCGGAACCATCTCTACGTGGCGATCCATTTCGTCTATGGGAGGAAGCCAGGTCGGCGGTAGGCTTGAATAACGATGAGGATGACAATAACGATAATGATAAGGCGTTCCAAGAACGGTTGGCTTGGAAGTGTATATATACGGGCGGTTATATAAATCTTTCAGCGTGTGATGTCATTCCATTCACTCGAGATGAAATTCTCGATAT
Organism: Rasamsonia byssochlamydoides; assembly: GCF_041956645.1. Taxonomy (NCBI): domain Eukaryota; kingdom Fungi; phylum Ascomycota; class Eurotiomycetes; order Eurotiales; family Trichocomaceae; genus Rasamsonia; species Rasamsonia byssochlamydoides. Next base: position 194,814 of record NW_027192418.1, on the reverse strand, counting down.
CTCCTCTGGATCAGTCAGGACTTTATCAGCGAATAGATGGATAAGAGTATAGTATATACGAAAAGGACCAAAAAGAAAAAAAAATCCGATCGGATTCCATATGAGGGACATGCCTTCAATTCGAAAATCCTTCGCTGCGACACGTAAATAGACGGTCTATTTCTTCAATTCCCGTCCCAGAACTTCCTCAACAAACAAGTCAACGCTTCTTTGAACACATGCGCCGTCGAAGACGCCAGAAGTCATAATACAATACACTTACAGGGTGTCACTGTTTGTTCTATTTCCACAACATGGTCCGATAGCTTCCCTCGCTGTCCGGTCATTACTATAGTACCAGTTCTTTAGGAAGGGAATATAGACTGACTATAGACTATAGACCTAAGTAAGGTTAGGCATAGAATTCCCTACTAGTACCTTGAGCCCGACAACCTTGGTATCCATCCATTCTGGATTACTAATGTAGTTCTTGCAGAGAATCTAGGTAGGTACAGCGACTTCCCAAAAGTTTCCGGCCAGAGCCCATTTTCCCGCAAAATCCGCATATTTCAGACCCAATTTCTTCAAAAATATCGTATATAGAAGGTACTTTTAAAATAGATCTTTAGTTTTGAAATTAATCAAATTAGTTTTATCATATAGGAATTTTCTTTTATCTAAAGCCTATAATAACTTTTTCTTTAAGGATAAAGTTGATCCAAATTTTCTCATGCCAGAAACTTTTGACATAGTAGTATACATGTATGCAATTAGGTACTCGTCTCCTTCATTGTCGCAATAATATCGAGTAATGAGATGCGATTAGATCCTTATCTAGGTAGGAAGTTTGTTCCAGTTTCATTTCATTTCTTTTTCTTTTTGTCTTCAAGTGGTACAACAGAGTGGAGCGGCGAATAATCAAAGTTACCTAAGTGGGTAAGTTAGAGTAGGGAATTATTTCATCTGTCCTGGCATTGACCCCATCCCAATTACCGCTTGACACGTGTAAACAGACGCCGTGCATTCTTTCGTCAGGACTACCACGAGACGCGAGAGATACAGAGAGAGAAAGAGTGAGAGTGAGACGGAAAGAATCCGAGCGGAGGGCACCTGATTTTTTGCTTGACCATTGGCTAAGGCTGGTTTCCCCTCCTCTTTTCGACAAGTATACTCCGTACTGTGTGCTTTAATTAAAGTCGAATGGGTGGGAGTGTGAGTGCCTTGCATGATTGTCTGTCTGGATAGTATGGTTTCCTGCAGCATGACTCAGTTCCCTACCTACCTGCCTGCTTGAATTAATTGCCTGTTTACTGCAATGACTACTGCTCTATCAAGGTCATTATTCTCCATTGGACAGGAGGTGTATCAATCCCACCTCGATGGATACCGGGCTGGTTGGCTGGTAATTGATTGATTGATATAATATTATATATTTAAAATATAAAATATAAGGGGGCTTTTATATAATATAGAGTACCCCTAGGTAAGCCTTACCTGAACTCAAATTTTAACCTTATACCATTTAATAATATATAGAGTTTTTTTAGAAATTGTAATTATATTCTTTTTCTTTATAAAATGTCCTATATAAGGATATTAATTTTAAGATATTTTAATATGCTAAGTGGTGAACAAAATATGCTGGAAGTTGGCCATTTTTGGTGTAAAACTAGCATCGGCTCATCACTTCCGCTCCCCTACTGTATATACAACAAAGTTCACTCCACAGGAATGCGTTGCATTAGTATACCTACTCATGTCGGAGTAGCAGCATATGGTGGATACTCATGCTCATGCTATATATTTACGCATGTAGCCAGGAATTTGGGACCAGGACAATAAGCAAGGCTTGACCACTAGTCATTATCACCTGGCAAATGGCTATTCCTCAGAATTAACGTCTTGGCGAGTTAATTGACTTTTTTATAGCCATTTCGTCCAGCAGCAGTCTCAGCCATCGGATGTGGCTGGCTAAGAAGAGTAACGACTAGCCATCCAGCCATGGCTTGGCCTGCAGGTACTATCCTGTAGTCTAGGGTACGATATGATAATTGTATGGTTGTTGCTATCTATCTTTCTGCCTGTCCATCCGTTTATCCAGATGGATGGATGTTTCCTAAGGGTTATGAATCTGACTGGAAGGCAGGGTACAAGATGGACGAGATAGAAACAGAGACATAGGGAGACACACGAGGTTGTAGCCGTGATGAAGATCTGAGTCAGGTGAAGTGTGCCAGTATTGTGAGTCGAGTCATTACTGAAATATCGTCATTGATAGCCAGCATGTCTACGTCTGTATAGGGAGGGGCTACAAGGCGGTATGTATCATTATAGTCCCTTTTTAAGCGCTGAATGAGAACGGAACAAAAGAAATAAGCGAATTAGCTACTAAGGTAGGTAACTTCTAGCCATCTTGAGTGGATATAGTACCCGCTACTCGGTATTCGGTGCTTGATCTATGTATGCACCTCCTTCATTCCCCTCAATCTGACCACTTCCTCTTCAAAAGCCACGTATCAGCAAGCGGGAAGGAATCTATCCGGTTGAACGGGCGGGGTTGACGTATCGCAGTAGGAGATGGAGTAGATTGGTTTGCCAAAAGATATGGATATGGAGAGCAGCGATCGACGTGTTTACTGTTCATTTGTATAGTGCCGTCGAGTTTAGACTTAAATAGAGGTATATAGGTTGGACGGACTTCGTCCGAGCATACACGAGAACATACCCATATACCTATATGTATAACTCCGTATACATAGAGGTACAGTACATATTGGAGGACATCTGTCGTAATCTTAACTTCAACACATATCAATTGACCACCTACCTACCTATTCACTTCGATATAAGTCCCAACATATCTTATATCAAAATCACAATCACGATAATATAGTCACAGATATCACTCACCATGTCAGCCGAGTACTTCCTCGAACTCCTCAACTTCACCCACGCCCCCGAAATGCCCGACGACCCCGTCAAACGGGCCGACATTGAGGCCGTCCTCAAGGACGGCTACGTCGTGATGGAGAACCTCATTCCGAAGGACGAGGTCGAGCTGCTCCGGCAGGAGATCACTCGGCTGACTGGCGACAAGCCCAAGCTCGGGCGGCATATCTTTGAGGGGAAGAATACGATCAGAATTTATTCGTTGCTGAACAAGTTCTACTCCCAGGGAACCTTCTACAAGACTGAGTTCATGCTGATTGCCGTTACTGCAGGACACGCCTGTTCGATAAATACTGCCTCTTCGACCGCGTCCTCGCGCTGAACGACTACTTCCTCATGCGTGGCTATAGGCTTTCGGCCACGAGCACGATCCAGATCAATCCCGGCGAGAAGACGCAGTTGTGGCATCATGGTAGGCCAGTTGACATTGACATAATCGGGATATGATGGTTCTAACGCTCTGCTGCTTGGATTGGTGTCTCCAGACGATGGATACACGTATCTTCCCCGTCCGTGACCGCCGATGGGAACGGCAATTATGATCGGTATGCCAGCAGTCAGAATGAATCGATTAGCCTCGATTAACATTTTATGTACGACAGCAATCGACGACTTCACTGCCGACAACGGCGCCACCAGAATGGTCCCCGGCAGCCATCTCTGGGACTCGAAGCGGAGGCCGACGATGGAGGAATCCATTCCGATGGTCTGTCCTGCGGGGAGCGTTATGTATATGCACATAAACCCGATGCAAAACCATCCTTCCTCTCCATCGCCACCAAGAGAGATATTTATTATCAATTTCCTAACTGATATGATATGAATATCAGCTACTTCCTCGGCACAACCTGGCACTGCGGAGGGCCCAACACCACCGACAAACCGCGTCGAGCGGCCACGGTGCAGTACTGCCAGCCTTTTGTAAGTAACCCAGACAAACCCGAACAGCCACGCCAAAGAAAAAAAAAATGAAGGGTTCACTCTGACAAGAGTTGATATCAGATCCGCCCCGTCGAAAACCAATTCCTCGCCGTCGACCCCCGCCGTCTGCCCCAGATCCCGGATCGCATCGTTGCCATGATGGGCTATGGGATCCAGAAGCCGTTTATTGGATATGGTAGGCACCAAAACCCGCAAATATCCATATAAAATATTACATCATGATATGATTGCTGATTGCTGCTTCCAGTCGATGGCCTCGACCCCCTCAAGGCCGCGCGCCGCATGATCCAGTGGTTGCAATCCCCGCTGGAGGAGTACCCGCCTGCTTTTGCGACGATGACGTAGATTTATCAGATCTGATCAATTTACTTATTTATTTATACATTTATATTACGTTATTTCTTTATGTTTGGAGGGCAATGATATTTATTCATCATGGGTAGGTACCTACCTGAGTTCGTAGGTACTGAATTCGGAATGACTGGCTGGGTCAGTGAGATGAAAACTGAACACTGCACATTGAAAGATTTATTGTGTCCCTTTTTTTCCCCCCTTTTTACACACATGCGGATAAATACAGGTATATATTGTCTGTGATGATTTATAATTTGACCTAGCGCCTGCTTGATATGACTCAGGACTTTCACTTCTCCAACATATAGAAATTCTCTTTTATTTGTCTGCTTTCGTTTGACTTGCATGATTTCTTCTCTCACACACAGCTTTCTTGGATTATGGCCTGCCATGATTGCCCTAGTCCCCTATTTTTTAGTGTCTAGGTCCAATAGTACATACATATCTTGATGAATCAATAAATTAGTTCTCCTACATCTACATTAACTTGGCTAGGATGATTTGATTCGATAGTACTGTGTTAATACTAGTACTAATCTAGTTATTACTTTTAGTCATTCGTATTAGCGTACACATGTTTGTAATTCTGCTTGTAGCATGCCACTGAGTGACTGACTGAGCATGTGTCTAACACGTGGATGACAATGATGAAATGTGAATGCAAATGCTAAACTGTCAGATGAACCGAACCGAACCGAACCATACCATACCATACCGAATTGAACTGAATCGAGCCGTACAAGTTTTGATCGAATATCTCAGTGCAATCGTAACAGCCAAAGAGTACAAGTATTAGCTAGTTGAAACCGAGACGAAGAAGTGGAAGCAAGTCAAACAAGTCGTGCATTGTGTGTCGCATCGACAAATGATTCAATAATACAGCAGGAGAAGATAAGGCAAAGTGAAAGACCGTAAGTCTACACGCCCACGCCAGATGACCGTTTGGACCGTCTGCCGCTGTAGCTGGCATCAGATTCCCTCTTCTTCCGACTCGACCGGCTGCTGCCGCCTTTGGGCCGGTATTGAGTGTCTTCGTCGCGCTTGCGCTTGCCCTTCGCGCTCGACGGCGGGCCCACATCCATCAGAAAGCCATCTTCGTCATAGAGATCTTCCTCCTTCGTGCTGGGGCGAGCCTGCGTCGACATCCGTTTCGACGACCGCAGGTTGGCCGGACGCGAGCCAGACTTCTCAGACGCGTTCTCGTTGTCCTGCAGGAAAATCTGCGGCTGGTTCCGACGAAGCCAGTTGTACACTGAAATCGGGCTGCGCAACACTGCTTCACGTGCGCGATCGCTCAGTGAAGGCTTCTCGGGTAGTTGGCTCAACTGCAGCGCTGCCGCAGTATCACCCAGCCGGGCATCCGTGGTCAAGTAATACTCGTTCTCATGCTCCGGCGTGAGGTAGCCCAGGTTCGTCTCCAGATTGCCTTCCTGAGAAAACTGATCGTTGTTCAACGGGCGCGGGGTGCTGTGCGGGATATTCAACAAGGAGGTGTACTTGACGGCCGGCTGGAAGGGCTTGCTCCGTTTTACGGCATCCTCCAAGCGGCGGTACGAGTCTGGGGAGATCTCGCCCGATGCAAGCTCGGCTCTTGCTTCTTTCAAAGCAGCCTTGGCCGTTGCGGCATCGTAGAAAGACGGAGAGGCGTCATCCGGCTCCGGCGAAGGCAGCGAGCGACGATCGCCCGGAAGACTCAGGTCGTATCGAAGGTGGGGAGGGATGTGAAGACTGTCGTTGAATTCCAGGAGCACCTCTAGAAGTTGGCTGAAAAAGAAGAGATCAGCGACGCGTAATTCACGCGAAGATGCGTCAACTTACTCGTTCTGTTCCTGGATTCTCTTAGACAGGTCCTGTATACGCAGCTCTTCGCGGAGCAGAGCTTCATGCTCGCGCATCGCCAGCTCGAATTTGATCTTGAGTTTGGCAAACTTCTTCCTGCGCAGTTGTAAGACAATTGTAAGATCAACGGCCAAAATGACGCGCTGTCACAGACTTACTTAAAAGAGCGGTACGACTGTTTCGCAGGAGCTGCGGCCGGCGCATCGGGGAGGCTCTCGTTCACGGACTGCGACTCGTCCTGGTCTTGAGCCATGATGACGGTGGTGGAACTGATGAAACGTCGATGGGTGGATGGAGTCGATGATGGGGGTGAGGATGACAGGAGTCGACGAGGGAGAAGGAATGGTGGAGAAGACAGGCGTGGACCAAGCACAAAGCGGTGTTCAGCTCTCGAGTTGTCGCGCCTGTCTCCGGCTGCGGCAGGTGGTTGATCCCGGCCGCCGTAAAATTTCTCGCGGACGATCAATATCAATAGCGAATTCACTACCAACCCCTCGTCTTGCTATTGTTCAGCACAGAGATTTTTTTTTCTCATTGACTCTTACTGTGAATATATTCCTCTTCACAGAAAATGTCTGACTCTAAAGAAGAGAATCATAAAAAGCGGAAATTAGACGATGTGCCGGAAATCGAGATCGACGTCTCGGCCCCCCAACCGCCGTCGAAGAAAGCTCTACGCAAAGCCAAAAAGAAGGGCATCGACCCTAAAGAACTGACCAAGACTGAGACCAAGACTGAGACCAAGACTGAAACCAAGACTGAAACCAAGGCTGAAACCGAGGCTGAGACCCCAAAGAAGCAACCTCCATCGAAGCAGCGTTCCGAATACGGCATTTGGATTGGAAACCTAGCTTTCACCGTCACGAAAGATGACCTCCGCAAGTTCCTCACAAGCAATTGCTCCCTCTCCAATAGCACCATTACGCGAATTCACCTGCCTATGGGCACCCCGAAGCCGAATGGCACCGCTCAGAACAAGGGATTTGCCTACATCGACTTCTCGACCCAGGAAGCCATGGACGAGGCGATCGGACTCAGCGAGCAGCTCCTCCAGGGTCGTCGCGTGCTAATCAAAGGTGCACAGAACTTTGAGGGTCGACCAGAGCAGCATCAGCAACCGGGGGCGTCGAAACAGTCCGGAAACCCTCCCTCGCGACGGATATTCATTGGTAATCTTGCTTTTGACGCCACGAAGGAATTGCTCGAGGAGCACTTTTCGCCGTGTGGAGGCGTGACGAATGTCCATGTGGCCACTTTCGAGGACTCTGGGAAATGCAAGGGCTACGCCTGGGTGGAATTTGAGACGTTGGAAGCAGCCGATGCAGCTGTGAAGGGCTTCGTCAAGGTTAAGGTGGACGATGACGAAGGGGAGGAGGAGGAGAAGGACGAGGAGGAGGAAACCGGATCTGACGCTGAGGAGAAATCTACAAAGAAGAAGGCCAAGAAGAAGGCTAAGAAACCAAAGACAAAGAAGGTCTGGGTGAATCGCTTCCTGGGACGACAATTGCGGGTCGAATTCGCAGAGGATCCCACCACTCGATACAAGAAACGGTTCGGAAAGGGTGCCAAAGGCAAGGGCAAGGGCAAAGAATCGGATGGGGACCAGGTGGACGGTATCGAGGAGGTTAATGGTGATGCTGCTGGTGGTGGACAGCAGCCAGATCATGCTCCGAAGGAACGACGCCAGAAGAAGGAGAAAAAGCAAAAACAGAACCAGTCGAGGTATTCCAAGGAGACGGTGCAGAAGCTCACCGGGGCTATTGTCGAGTCTCAAGGAAAGAAGATTACTTTCGATGACAGCTAGTCCATCTTACTCTGCTTCAAAAAGCTCTGTCTCAATATAATTCAAGTACATATGTTGTCGGCGTAATTGGGGATCTTGTTTCCGACTTGATACCCTAGCTGGAGTGTTCGGTCTGGGGCAACCGATGGGATGGTTGTACATAGTACTGTACATATAGTACGATCTTAGACCCGGTTCTCATTCCAAACACAACAGAACTGAATGCTTTACGATTTCTAAAGTCCCATACTTGGTAAAATTGTCCATACTACGATAGTATAAACAATTGTAAAAATAGCATAAAAATAAAAAAATTAATATACGACTAAAGACCTCTGACGAGGTCTTAGACAAGAGCAGAAACCAATAAATCGGCAAAAGAATATTCTACTGGGACTGCGGAAGTTCTATTTCTTGCACGGACGTTGCGATTTTATTGTTGTCAGTGCTTATTAGTGTGGATCTCGCGGAGCTTGTCTGGTCTTTTTCGGCTTTTTGTTTTAGCCTTAGTCATCAGAGAACACGACTCAGATTGTGTCAGACTGCCAGTCAAGAAAATGAAATGCAGATGAAACAGGGATATTCTCTGATTTTATCATATGAATAAAAGAACAAAATAAAGGAATAAAAATTCCACGATTCCATTCAGCTTTCTTTGCGTGCACCGTCTATCGCGTTAACGCTGTCGCCTCAGCAGTAGACTAACCCGATCGGGGCAGTTGACATCTTCGGCCTTCAGATGTCATGGCCCATTTCGTCTGATGCTCAACAAATAATCAATCCTCATCCTCCTCCACCGACGACAAGATCTTCCTTTTTCTCCATCTCCCATCATCCCCCGCCCTGCCTCGACGCCCCGGCTCCTCTTCACGTTCCTCCCTCCTCTCTCTTCTTCCTCTCCCATTGAGACGATCAACCAAAAAAGAAGCGTGCTGCTGCTGCTGCTCGGCTTCTTTCCCCGCCTGAACAAAGCCTGTCTCTTCGACGCTCTGATCCAGCACCCAGTCGCTCCCTTCTGCGCCTGGGGACGCTCACCGCCATTCGGTGTTGTCGCAGGTTAGAAATCGGATCGGTCAGGCATTTTCTTTTTTAGCATTTTGGCGGTGTGGCGCGCACCGCACGAGAGATCACGTCACATCAGATGGCTCCTTACCGGCGACGTAAGATCGGTGCCAGTCGACGGAGACGAGAAGATGAAGGCGAAGACGAAGGCTCAATAGCTGGGGAGCTCGAAGACGACTCGCTGAGTGACGGTTCCGTCGTCAGCAATCAGGACGACGACGCGGATGGGGAGGGCAGCGAAGCCAGCGAGGACGACTCCTCTGTATCGCCACGAGCCGACAGGCCCAACGGATATGTCAATGGCGTACATGAGGGTGGGGCGGAGAAAGGCAGGTCCCCTTCGCCAGGGAAGCGCCTCCTGGCATCGACGCTGTCGGATACGGAAGCGATGATGAATGGGATGAAGATATCGGACGCGGACCAAGTGGCGGAAATACGCTTTGAAGACATGAAGGAGGAGCAGGAGGACAAGGACGACAACCAGACTGGGAGAACGCCCTCAGCCGCGGAATCAAAGCGGGAGACCTTTGCAGAAAGGAAGCGTCGCGAGCATGAAGAATACATCAAGGCCCGAGACGAGAATCCTGCCTTTGTTCCCACGCGTGGCGGCTTCTTTCTCCACGACAAGCGGTCCACGGAGCCTGATACGAATAGTCATCGGCCTTTCAACAACAGGTCCAAGTCGCGGCCGCACGGTCTTATCGTGGACGGCAACGTTGGAAGGTATGCTGGTTCGAGCTGTGTCGTTGTTTTCTGAAGTTCTGACATCTTTCTAGACGCCCTCCCAAGCAGCCCGACGCCAGCGAAGGGCAGTGGACACACGACCTCCACGAAACCGTCGCTCGCGATGAACGACCGGCTTCCAAGTCCCCTCTTCCTCCACCGCACACGACTGCTCCTTCGAACGCTTCCAGGCCGGTGCCCACTGCGCCCCGGTCTTCTCCGCCCAACCGGTCCTTTTCGAGCACTGTCCTGATCGGGAATGTACCTGTCGTGGTCTTCTTACCGGGCATGGCAAACCCCGTTTCCTTTGCTGCCGTCCCGAAGCGACAGCACACTCGGCTCCCTCAGCACCGACCGCCTCTGCGTCGAGACAAACCGGTCCGAATCTCTCTTCCGGGGCAGCCTCCACGGTACATCTTCCCCGCGACGGAACGATCGTTCATCTTCATTCCGCGGGCACTTCGCCCCAACCAGCAGGGCTTCCGGGGACGAGGACGCGGCGGTTTCTACGGTAGCCGACGTCCCGGCCTCTACCCGGGATCGGGCTACACGGGTAGTGTACCCATGAGCCGGAGATCGTCCCTAGGAAGGGTGACCTCGCAGGAAGGAGTCCATTCGCCCGCGGGATCGGTGCTCTCGAGACAAACGATGACGGTGGCAGAGAATGGCAAACCTATTGTCCGTCTCCCGCCGCCTGCTCGACCTCCGGGGCAGGCATACCAGCCTCCCACCACCACAGTTGGAGCCAGTACCGCTCCTGGTGGCCCCGGCGTGCCTCCTCCGCCGGCCTCTTACCCCCAGGCTCCCCCGAGTACGACCTTCCGCGAGAGCCGTCCTGCTCCGATCCCGATGCACCAACCTCGGCCCCAGAAGGCCGTGTCGGTGGCTGACATCGAAAGTCCCGCCAGCTTCAACTTCAATCCTCCTCAGCCGCAGCAGGAACATCCGTTCCATCAGCAGGTCCCGGTTCCTGTCACGGGCCCGGCCTACGCGCCCGATGCGGCCCACTATCCTCATGGCCGTCACCCTTCGCATCCCAGCCAGGCGTCGGCGACGCCGCTGTCGCAGATTCCTGAGCGCGCGATCCACGCGCAGCCCTTCCAGCCGTACGCGTTCCAGCAGCCTCCACAGGGGTATTATCCGGCTGCTTTCCCTCCCGGAACGGTGTTCTATCCCGTCTCTGGTGCGGAATATCCGCAGTACAGTGCCCCTGCTGGACCCGGGGTGCCTGTACCCCCGTTTATACCCCCAGGGCAGCAAGTTCCCTACGTCTTTCCTCCTCCACCGCCTGTATCCGGGGACCAGCCTGCGCAGTCGGGGACTGTCGCGCACGAAGCTGGCGGTACCGTCTACTTTTACGACACGAGTCAACTGTATCCGACACCCTCCTATCCGGCCGGTGGTGTGGTCGGCATGGGGGGGATGATGACCCCTCCGGGCACGACCTACTACTATCCTCAACCTCCTGGAGTGTATTATGCCACGCAGTGAGGGGGGCAAAAAGACCCTGGGGCTTTAGTTTATGTCTTGTCTTTTTTTTTTCTTTTCTCGTTCTGTTCTCTTCTTTCTGGTGTTTCTTCCGGTTACCCGTTTCTTCTTTGGTGATTCTATATCTATGCCATATTCTTCTTTTTTCTATGACGTTGTTGTCTTCTTTGGGCCCCTGTGGTATTTTATCTTATTCTTATTTTCGCCGTGTTTTTATTCTTACTCCATTTCTTTCGGCAATGCAATTCCATCAAAATTCCCACCTCATTTCTCCTACATGACGTGCATTTCCCGCTCTGGGTCTCCTCCTCACCTTTTTCGGGCGTGTGCTTTGGCACCTCTGTGTTAGATTAGTCTTTTGATGTGATGCATTCCAGCAGTCAGAAGCTGCCGCCTTTATGTCGAATGTTCTGTCTATTTGGTCTTTTTTTCCCCTTCCCATCGTCTCTTTCTTGGTGGGCAGATGGCGCTGTACGTGGGGCTATGATTCCCCGGCGGATCAGTGGCAGGATCGCTTTCACGGGTTCCTTTTGCTTTTACGTATCTCCTCTTTCTCTGTCTCTTCCATCCGTGTCATTCTTCTCGGGTGTTACGCGGTGGAGTGGTACGGTCCGGTCAGTCTCTCTTGCATCCGAACTCTGGTCATTCATTCTTTTACGTTGCCCGCTGTGGGCTGCATCGTTGTACTCTGTAGGTAGGCAGGGAATTTTGAAAATCCGAAAAGTAATCGCATGCAACTCTTATGACCTGTATGAGTGTGTAGGTTGGGTTGCAGATGATAATGACTACGATATAGTGTTGAGCAAGATCCGAGATCTCCGTGCACTATACACTATCCACTCATTTGATAAGGCAGACATCTTGCAGATTTCCTGTCTTTCATCTTTTTCTATTCACATCTCTCGTCAGCTCAATGTGATGTAACTCATAACTGTTTATTCACTGCAGTGTGAATCTCAGCTGTCATCCCTACTTGGCGGCCCCCAGACAATCCTAGACATCATAGGCAGAGAGATTTTGATGAGCTTGTTCAGTGTGGAGATGACGTCTGACCAAACCCGTCTCGGTGGATCAGCCTTGCGTGGATATCGTGGATCCCGTGATGCCGAGCCAGTCAGCGTCCCCAGATATCTCTTCTCCTAAACCAATTCTGGTTTGGGGCTCGTGATCCGATAAAGTGCCTGCTTACCTAAGATGCGTACGGAGTAGGTGGATAGAGCTCTGCCGTCACTGCCAGCACTGCCCGCTGCTTGTACCTACTGTGATCGCCAATGGATCCATGCATCTGGAGACATCCAGATAAAATAATCTAGATGTCTGCACGGTGGTTAGCGAGTGCCAAGTAGACAGTCACCTGAGGGGAACTGGAAACCGATGCGTCACTTCGGCAGTCGGGGCGTTCCTGCTGTGTGACTGCTGACTGCTGACTAGCCAACTAGGCTGCAGACAGCTCCTGCAACCTCATCGTCCCCTCATCTTCCTTCCCTCATCTACAGCCTCTCCCTCCATCACCCACCCCTCTAGGCTGGTCGCTTTCATCACGCTTCCATCCTCCATCTCTCCTTCTCTGCCCATTCCATCTGGTCTGGGACCATATTTGTGCGTTCTACGTCTCCCAGACCTGCTGGCCTGCATCGGCTCTTATCTCCCGTCCTGCCTGGGAGCTCCTCCCCCATCTCCGACCTCACCACATCACACCGCTGAATCACCATGGCTGCCCCTGCACCCCAAGCCCCTCCTGTCGGTCCTGATACTCTGGTGACGGTCAAGGTGCTCTACAATGACACCAACCGACGCTTCAAGATTCCACTGAGGGATCTTGGTGCTCGCGTGTTCCCCCAGAAGGTACGTGTGCTCACTACCCCAGTCCCCGGAAGCCTAGCTCCGACCGGGTGGAGCTGTCAGCAGTGATCACGATCACCATCAGTCATCATCTATTCTCTCTATGCAGTTTCTTTCATCACTATTGCCATGTCTAGTGAAATTGATCGTTGCTCGTTGCACAATTTCCATCTCACTTTTTCACATCTCGCCCATACTGACTCAGCTCCATCCACATAGCTCCGCCAATTGCTGGCCATCCCGGCCGACGTCGACGTCAGCTTCGAACGCTACTCAGACAGCGCCGCCTGCTACGTTCACCTCGACAGCGAGAATCCTGCTGTCTACAAACAGCTCTACCGCGCTGCCAAGGCCAAATTGAAGCTTCGCATCAAGGCTACCACCATCACTCAGCCTGCCCCGATGCCGGAGTGTCCCCCTACACCTGTTGTCCAGGCGGTTCCAGTCCAGAAGGAGCCATCCCAGCGTTACAGCTACCTAGAGACCGTCCTCAGCCCACCCCTGCCACCGCCCACTGCAACGAACAAGATGTTGCCCCCGGCTGGTCCGACCTTGGATCCTCCTGAGGCTGTCGACTCTCTGACCGCCAGCAAGGTCGAGACGGCCCCCGCGGATGCCTCGCAGGTTCAGCCTCGCTACCGTCTCTTTACGCTTGGGCAGGATAAACCTACCTATCCGCTTCTCTTCCCCTCTGCAGACTCCCCCACTACGGCGTTCTGCATCGATTGCAACAACTGTGGGCGCTCCATCCCCGGCGAACACTACCACTGCAGCATCTGTGACGACGGGGACTACGATCTGTGTCCCGCCTGTGTTGATGCCGGTGTCACCTGCCATGGTGAGGATCACTGGTTGATCAAACGCTTGGTCCAGAATGGAATCGTGACCAACAGCACCACCGAAACCATCGCCCCTCGGCGGCTTAAGGTTGAGCCAGAGGCCCAGCCAAAAACCTGCCAGCCAGAAATCCCCCAGGAGAAGACCACGGAGCCAGTTTCGTCTTCACAGCCCGTTTCGATTTCTCAGCCCGTCTCGACTTCCCAGCCCGTCGCTGCCGTGCCCAACCCGGCTGAGGGAGTGGGCGAGCGTACCTGCAATGCTTGCTTCAGAGGTAGGTCCCACCGCACAAGTTGACAGGGTGCATTTGCTAACAGATGGCAGAATTCGATGAGACCAAGATGGTCACTTGCACTGACTGCGAGGATTATGATCTCTGCCTCACCTGTCTGTTGAAGGATGCGCATGGGCACCATCCCGCTCATACCTTCTCGCTGATCCATGATCGCGAGTTCTGCCTGAAGAACCTAGTGCTCTCCCGATGCCGCCCTGGTCGCCATCAGCACCATGCGGCAATCTGTGATGGCTGTGACAAGGTCTGTTGCATTTGTTCCCTTCCATCCTGGTACGAAGCTGACTGTGTAAAGCGTATTATTGGTGTCCGCCATAAGTGTTTGGCATGTCCCGACTGGGATTTCTGCTGGTCCTGCATTAAGACAGCTCCTGAGACGCACCCGGGCCACCGGTTCGTCCCCATCTATGAGGCGATTGCCGATCCCATCCCGAACCACGAAATCCACTACGGCATCTTCTGTGATGGTCCGCTCTGCCGGAACATGCCGACCTACATTACGGGCGTCCGCTACAAGTGCGCGGTGTGTCACGACACCGACTTCTGTGCCGCTTGCGAGGCCCTGCCCACCAACCCTCACAACCGCACCCATCCCTTGATCAAGTTCAAGACTCCGGTGCGCAATGTGAGTGTGAGCACGTTTGGCGACGATGGATTTGGCGGACCCGTGATCAGCATGGGAGATCGCGTCACCCCGGTCATTCCCCAGGTCGCAGCACCGTCTTCATCCAACGTTACCATTGTCGAGAAGCAGGCCGAAGAGGAGCCTCGTGAAGAGAAGAAGTCTGACGAGAAGCACGCCGAAGAGGAGCTTCTTGAACAGAAGAAGACCGAAGAAGAGCATGTTGTGGAGGAGGATGTCCAGCCTGAGGCACCAGAGATCGACCCGACGGTCGAGAATGAGCAGACCAAGTCGACCATGATGACGGCTTCAGCGTCTGCATCCGAATACCAGGCGTTCTTCATGCGCGACACCGTCCGAGATGGTACCAAGCTCCCGCCAGGTCACGTTTTCCAGCAAACCTGGACGCTGTACAACCCCGGCCCGCTTGCATGGCCTGCCGGTAGCAGCGTCCGCTTTGTCGGCGGAGACTCTATGTTCAACGTCGACCTTACGCGGCCGACTAGCGTGAAATCGATCACCTCGGCCATGGAGAGCAACGAGTTGACTGCTCCGTTGGAGCCAGGTGAGTCAGCAGATTTCACTGTCACGCTGAAGACCCCGCAGAGGGAGGGTACTTCCATCTCGTACTGGCGGCTGAAGCTTCCCGACGGAACTCCTTTTGGACACAAACTCTGGTGTGACGTCCAGGTCCGGGAGGACGCTGATCCGCCGGAGACGGAGATGACAGCCGTCACCCCAGAAGTCAAGGAGGAGCCCAAGCTGAACGAAAGTGACATGATCTTCCCGAAGCTTGAGAAGGAATCTCCCATCTCCAGCACCCACGAGGCTGAGGTGGTGGCCGAGGCTGCTGCGCCCTCCGCGCCGTCAGCCCCGTCCCTGTCTACTGCTAGCGAGCAAGATGTGCTAGAGGATGTGGAGAGCCTGACTCTGGAAGATGTAGATACCGATGGGGAGGGATTCCTGACTGACGAGGAGTACGACATTCTCGATGCCAGCGACGAGGAATTCACCGATGCCAAGCAGGGTTAACCGTATCCCACCTGTCCACACGCTTGGGACTAGAACAGTTGCTGCATGAGATAGGTGCTAGCAGGTTCATGGTCCTATTCAAGCTCCTGTCAGGTATTCCGCCATGTATTACGCCCTGCTCGATCATCTTACTCCAGCCGAGCTGGGCAAGAAACAGAAAAGATGGAGCGAAATTCCAATGTGATGATGACTGCTTGCGATGGGACTGATTTTGATTTCTATCGATTTCTTATCTTTCTTTGGGACCAGTATGAGACATAATTTTAACTTGCTTGCAGCTTGCTTGTTTTCTGTGGCGTTTCTGCAGTCATCTCGTTGTATGGTTAGCTATCTGGCCTTGTCCGTGTATGTTAGTAAAATCGTCTGAAATTGAGAAATTTTCCAGTTGTCTGCACGCTGACCTGACCAACCACATCCGTCGAGAAAAAGCAGATATGGTAATTGAGATTCCACGGGACCACCAGGGTTTTGAAAAGTCGTTGATTACGGTTTACTCCGTATAAATGGTTTACGTATTAACCGTGTAAAAATGATGATCATCAAAATGAAGCTAAATGTCTTAAAAAAAAAACTCTTCCTTCTAAATTGTTCCTAACAAAGTAATATTTATATATATAAAAAAAGCATTAACTACTTCCTTGTTTTGTAACCCAAGGCTGGATTTAAACTATCTTTATGATCATATACAGGCTATATTATAAGATTGTTCTTTTACAAGATAAGGGTTTTATGTCCATCTAATTTAAGCACTAATTAAGAGACTATGTAGACTATCTAAATTAATTATCTAAATTTTGAGGTTGTGGTGGAGAGACATCGTACAATGAAGGCCATACTAAAATCCAACTGTTTCTCCTAGAATCTAACAATTCTGCATAGATTTTGACTTTTTTCCCCTTTCTTTCTCCTTGATAAGATCTAATGTCCTTTTTTTCTCCGTAGGATTAAGTAATGTTTCTTGTAAAGTACACGTAGCTAATATTTCAAAAAAAAATAATAATCTTTCATAGTGGTGGCTAGCTGTTAGAACTAACTGTTTGTTTTGTCATTTTACATAAATGCTTACTCTGTCTGCTATGGTAAAATGGTTAAATTAAAAACACCATCATCACTGTTGATCAATTTTTTTCTTTTTTTTTTCCAAAAAAAAAACCAATGCGACCGTTACATATGGCTATTGTATTATATATATATATATATATAGATATATATACGCCAATTCAGAAGGTTGGGTACCTAGGTAGTACTCTCGTATCGTATATCTTTTGCTGTTGGACAGATCATTCATTCATCCCATCTGCACAACCAAAAAGGACGCTTGCAGTAGAATTTTAATATCTGCAGCTCAGCTCATGATTTATTTATTTATTTATTCACCCTTCAGGACTATTGCTAGTATTTTAAATCGATAAACCTGACCTTTTTTTTTTCTTTCCCAGCTGACACGGAAGTAATTAGTTAATTAATTGAGCAATCAATTAATCCCTTCTTGCTTTCTCTCTCTCTCTGATACGTTCAAATTCGTTTCTGTGGAACTCCTTTTATGTGCGTACATGTATGTATGTACATACATTACTACATTACACCCCTTTGCTCAACTCATATACACATTCCATCATATACTAGCACTACATCCCAGGCACCACTTCACTACGACGAAGGCAAACAAGTCAAGATACTACTCAGCTTCTGCAGAACAACAGCCTGCTGCGAGGCATCAGCATCAAGCTTATCGTCCGCATGCCCCACGCTGACAGACGCATAGCAACCCGTCGTGGTACCCACGACATCCGACTCCGTCGGCAGCCGCCCGCCATTATTGCAGGTGACGACGTCCTCGCCACTGATCAGCGGCACGGCCGTATAAATTCTGCTGAGCACGAACTGAAACTTGTCTGGATCCGTGCAGCTCGTGCCCGCTCCCGCAGCCGGGAAGTTAACGTTCAGCCAGGTGTTGTTGGGCAGGTAGGGGGCTCCGGAAGCGAGCAGCGTCGTTGTCAGCTTCGTCGCGAGCTGCGCGTAGATGGTCGCGTAGTCCGGCACTGGACTCACGTCCCATGCGGTCTGCATGCCGGTTGCGCCGGAGAAGGCGATGCCGGGGATACCTAGCTGGTCCATGGCTGCGGACGCGGCGCCGACGGTGCCGGAGACGACGGTGGTGATGCCAAGGTTGGCTGTCAAATCTGTCAGCCTGACTCGAATTCTCGTTCAGAATGAAGAGTGTCACGCACATCCAACGTTGGGTCCAGACACGACGATGTCTGGGTTTCCGCCAAAGAACTGCGGCGACAGCGTCTGGACCCCGTATTTCATCGCCGTGACGGGGTACGAGTTGACGTAGTTGAGCCGGGGGTTGGAGCTGTTATATCCCTCCGGCGGGCTGCCGGGTGGGCAGCTGTCGAACTCGCAACCGTTGGTGACGGTGGAGGGGGTTCCTTGAAGGGAGGCTAAATCGGGTCAGATCAGGATCGCTGTATACATGGGTAGATATGATAACAGGGGTATACAGACCTGTCCCCGACTGGTTCAGCGCCGGCGCAGACAGAACGACCGACTCTCCTGCCGCAGTCAGAGTGTCGTACAGGACGCGGATGTTGATCTCGGCCCATCCATCGTCGTTCACCTGGACGATGTTGGCGGCGAGAGCGGAGGTGGTGAGGAGGGTGGTGAGCAGGAGAGAAGAATGCATTTTGACGAAAACAGTCTACGAATGACGAGTCCGGGAGCGAAAAGAAAGATCAGGTAGGAAAACACCCTGCAGACGATATATGCAGGATCTTCAAACAACTGCTTATACCAGCCCGGTAACCTGGAAATGAAATAAGATCCGTCTGGATCGATCGGCTGCTAAGTTTTGTGTTTCGCCTGCAGGTGACATAGGCCAGCTGCCTAATTAGGAAGAGTATTTAACTCCTGACGCAATGTCAGGGGCCGCGTGTACGGAGATCATGAATGGTGGAGTGGCGATCAGCCGCTAGACTGTTACATAGGCATGTACTCCATACCTTGCAGCTCTCTATACTTAAACTCATAGGTAGATGAGAATCAAATATCGAGATGCGCTGTGAATGATTCTCAGTAGGCATGTTGACAGTCGATGTCATTCTGAGCAGGTTCTTGTCTGCATTATTATTACAAGTTCTGTCCATTATGATTCTTACTTTATTATTATGGTGATAGAGCATCCGTTTCAGGTTGCAGCGGGGGCGAGAGAATGGAGTCGCATGATTACTCCGTAGTGCAAGCTTTATTTCTCTCCTCTCGCCGAATGAGAGACCCACGTGCCTGCTTTGACGCGGAGAAAGTAACCGCATCAACATGTCCTTCATACTCCAGGGTTACATCGTCCAGATCCTCAACATCCTGAGCGGGTTTCTTTGATTTTTTTTTCTCCGAATTTTATTATGATAATAATTATTTTTTGTTCTTCCCACACTACTTTAAGTGGACTCTGACAGCGACAGGTCTCACGGCTTAGCTGTGGCTACATAGGGCTAGGCTGCTGAACGGGCTCGCCCACATGATTTCCAGAAAATCCACTTTTACTATATAATTGGCCATTAAATAAATACTTACCTAGGCATTGGGAATGGATGTCTCAGACGTCTTCGTTCTGGCTTTGGCCCTTTTCCTGCAAAACCTGTATATGTTTTGAACTTTTATTTCTCAACAACATTATATAGTGGTAGTATTAGTAAAATATATTTTTAGTTAGAGAATTGAGAATTAGTAAAACTGCCTTTCTAATATAAAATTTGTTAATATAAAGAGAATATATTATATGATCCTTATTTAAAATAATGAATATTAAGGGATTAAAATAACATTCATGCGCTGAGACTTTCTGTATGCAAACTTCCCCAGAATGGAAAGGGAAGGGCTTTAAAGTGGTTGATTGACTGGTTACTACATTGTAAAACCTCATTGCCATAAGCGCCGGCTGAATCACACTAACCATAAATTAGGTAAATCAATAGCGAAGAACGCGATCCCCAATTGGATACGATCGTTCGTTCTCAAAGAATGTAGTCAATAAATCATTGATCCCTTATCTACATACCTCCTGTAATCTTCATGTGGTAACTGACTGGAATGGCTGGTTGAGAAAATGAAAAATAATCTTGCCACTCTGAGCGCACATAAGGCGTATTCAGAACATATATACAGAGTATAATATATCATCCTTTTGTCGGGAAGTCATATATTTCCGGTTTCCAACTCTCGCGCCCAACTTGAAAAAAAAAATAACGCTCTCTCGTTGGCCATGCCATCATGCAATTCTAAGCGCCTGGATGGCCGTCTGCGTTTCAATTGACGATTTGCTGAAGCTCTCTTAGGCTGCTGATTTGAAGATCTTGACCTTAACTCTGACTTGTCATGACATTCCAATTCTGCTGCAGTGCGGCTACTCCATGACGTCCATCATGTATGTAGAGCGCAAAATCCTTGTCATATTGGTTTTGATTCTCAGATAGATAGTGAGCGTGGTCTTCATTTTCTTTGCATCTTGGCGTTGCACCGGGGTCTCCGCTCGGTGGTTTACCTTTAAGACCAAGCCTGGCAAAGTACCTCCCTTTTTCCTGTATTTGGCATCAGCTTGAAGCGATTATTTGAAGGAATAAGGCGCTCACCGTTTGTGTGGCTACAAAGCCGGTGATAATATTGCCCTCTTGCAGCTGTGGACGCAACTTTGGACGCCACTTCCGCTTTGAGAAATCAGAATGTGTTGGCGCACGCGAGAACTGGTCCAGATTCACCGAGAAGTTGGTGCCATGGTGCCTCTTTTTGGCCGAGTCTGCAACGGAATGACAGTTCAAGGTACCAAATCACGCGTGACGGCCATAGCTTGTCGCGATCTGAAATCACTCCGGTCAGCGATCGATGAGGTAATAATAATAAAGGATATGCAGATTCCAACCTGTAGACCACGCATGCCAGACTCGGGCTCATCAATCGCGATTTCGATACCTGTGATCCGCTCCCCCCGGCCCATCGATTAAAAAATGAAATCTCAGTTTCGCCACCGTGACCAAACAGAGTACTTTTATCTGTGTAGAAAAACTCCATTCCAATGATTGGGCACTCATCGGACACCATGTGCACCACTATCCTTGTGAGAGAGGCCAACAATATACCCTGTGGACCACCAAAGTCAATGTCGATCAACGGCTCGAAGGTCCAAGGAGCCCAGGAGGGTTCCAAAGCACTAATTGCGAGGCTTTTATGGTTGGGGACTTGCGGTATCCAATATATTCTTCAAGGACTGATTTAGTTGCTGTCATATTGCTTCTTACTGCGCCGACTACCTGCCAAGGCAATCAAACCAAACCAATACCTACCAGATTGGATTAGTGATATCTGTGCCAGCCAATGAACGGCTCGGAACCCTATTCCGGGCTACCATGCCTATTTTGTCGCCTTCCCTCCATCTAATCTAACACTCTCTTCTACCGAAGTAGGAAGGTACGGTCCATACATAATTCCTTCTCATCTCAGACACTGCTTTCATTCGATTCAATGGACTTTTTTTGATGTTAAAGAAGGCACATCCCAGTAATTGATTCCCTTGATGAATTGAGGATCAGATCGGAAAAGTCTTCCATTCCACGCGATTCGAATCCCTGCCTGTCTTGTTCAGCTGTTACGAATCCTCATTGACATCCAAAATTGAATATATTTCAATCTCTTTCCTGTTCATTATATCATTCCATCTTGATTCTTGCTAACCATGTCATCCATCCGCCGACCCAACTCGCAACTATCTTCTTTCCTCCCCTTGAATCCCGAACCCAGCTGGCAGATGATGTCCACGCGAGGCCAGAGTCTGCCCAGTGTGATCAGACGGTATTCCATGCCTGATAACAACGACCCACATGAGCGACAAGCAGCTGCACTGCAGACAGAGGTCAATGGAGATCTTGAAGCAGGTGGCAGCGCGAGAATCGCGAACACTGTCTTGACGAATGAGCCGGAATTATTATCTGCGGGCTCATCGCCGTCTTTGAGTGAACGGCCACACAGACGTAGTTCGATACTAATTGGCGATACGACGTCGCCGTTTCGATGGTACGTGACTGCTCACTTTACCATCCATGTCCGATGAATTTATGAAGGAATGAGAACGGAAGGAGATGTCGACGAGGAAGATTCGCATGAATTAAATCGTACCGACTAACACCGTCTAGGCAGGAGTTTTATACACCCCCAGAACAGCTAAAACAGCTTCGCAAATCAGTGTAAGTGAGGAAAGTATCGCCATGCTAACCTGGGCATGTGCCTAGCCATCTACCTGCTAAGCTCTCTAGTCGGAAATACTACGAGCGAATGAACTTTCTGATCACGAGATATATCTATGTGGATCGTCTGCTTGACTCCTCCATTGCGCATGACCTCATCGAGAACTACGATCGTCAATGGGCCAAGAATCACAGCCGTCTGCAGCCTATTGCTGAGGAGTCGCCCGCCCAGGTGGTCGCGAATGGCACCACTGGTAGACAGCCTTCCCAGCATCAGCACCTGAATGTTGAAAGCATAACCGCACACGTAGAACCACACCATGGTAATCGTCAAACGAATGAAAGAACGCCACTTCTAGTCTCTCCTACAGAGGCATCCTTTCTCGGCTCGCCACAGATAGGGTCCGCTCAACAGGCTCGACGCGTCGTTCGGACGGCCATATATGTGAATCTCCTGGCCAACGTTCTGCTGCTGGCCGCGAAGATTGTGATTACCGTCATGACCAGCTCCGTTTCCGTGCTCGCTAGCTTGGTGGACGCCGCTCTGGACTTCTTGAGTACAGCCATCGTGTGGAGCACAACTCAGCTGACTGCGCGACGGGATCGACATCGCTATCCCGTTGGTCGGCGGCGCCTCGAGTCAGTTGGCGTGCTGATCTTTTCGACCGTCATGGTCACCTCGTTCTTCCAGGTTGCCATTGTCTCCCTGGAGCGGCTGACGGGGGAGGACCACACTTTGGTCCGGCTGGGGATTCCGGCGATTGCGATCATGGGCGCCACCGTGGCTGTCAAACTGCTGTGCTGGCTGTGGTGTCGACAGATTAACGATTCGAACGTCCAAGCGCTGGCGCAGGATGCGATGACCGATATTGTGTTTAACCTTTTCAGCATCATCTTTCCATTAGGTGGGTTGAAATTCTACTTCTAAGTCAATTGGATTTCTACTGACTGACCCTTCAGTCGGAACATATGCCAATCTCTGGTTCCTCGACCCAGCCGGCGGTCTCGCCCTATCGGTGTATGTGATGGGCAACTGGGCGCGGACAGCAAGCGAACACATCGCGCATCTGACCGGCGCAGCAGCGTCACCCGACGAGCGCAGCGTGCTGCTGTACCTCGTGATGCGGTTCGCGGCCAGCATCCGCTGGATCCAGAACCTGGAGGCATACCACTCGGGCGACCGGCTCAACGTCGAGGTCGACATCGTCCTGGACGGGGACACGACGCTGCACGACAGTCACGACCTGGGGGAGAGCCTGCAGCATATGCTCGAGAGCGTGGCCAATGTGGACCGCGCGTTTGTCCATCTGGATTATGCGTCGTATAATCTGCCGACGCATATTGATCAGGATGCGCAGGTGCAGCGGATGGCTGGCTGATATTACTGTACAATTGTTGATGTTATATGTAACGACGAGATCAAAGAAAAAGTTGAATCTCTCTGTATGTACATACAGTTCCAGTTGCGTCTGGAGTAGTCATTTGCAACTCTTTCGTCCATACGCAGGAGGGTTCTCTCAGATCTCTCAAGTCTGGCAGCTCTGTGAGGGGATTCTCGAGCAACTCTCTTGCCCGGCGAGAGTCTTGATGTGGAAAGTCCATCATTTCGTCTTGCAGAGATCCTTCTTCCTCTGGACTTGTTCAAAGACGTCACGTAGATTCTGACTTGCACTCTTTCTTTTCCTCCCTGGAATTCCCTCCGAATAAAAGGATTGATCGTCTGGAAAAAGCAACTTCAGAGCTTGTCCAGAGGTTAGGAGGGGTTATAAGCACTGGCACTGGCTTTTCCTCTGTCAAGGTCGCCTGTGGCCCATTTTGTAGCAATGTTGAGGCTGAGGTCGAGGTCAACTGTTGATGATCAGCCAGAGGTCCTTCCGACAACAGAACTACTGAGGTTGTAGAAAAGGTCCAGGGAATCTCTCACAGGCGCCGAAGGGGGCCGCGAACGCGAATGAGAACGGGAGCGCAAGTGGGAGCAGAGATTCAATTTTCGCAGGAGATCCGCATGCTTCTGATGTCTGCAGGTCTGTCGGGATAAGATCTCAGCGTACCTACCTAGGTAGGTCAGCTGCCTGATCCGTTTAGTTAGGGCTTAGGGCCCAGGGTTAGGGCAGTCTGCCTTGCTCGCTTACCCACCATATGGACAGCTCGCTCACCCAGCTTCTCCCACCCTCCAAGCTTCTTCTTCCCGATCCTTATGCCCCACTGAGCTCACGTAGTTGAGATAAGACCACTGCCAGATCTGATCTGTCGAGGTAGCGCCATACACGGCGGATATGGTCGCGCATGGCTGGGAGTATCGTAGCCTAATATTAGTTATTCGACCCGACTAAAAGAAAATGATCGTATATGCACCTGCATGAGGAGCATGATTGGCTCTTATCTAGGCACTAATGCAATCTGTGGTTCGTCGTGTCTGTGCAATGCAACACTCAGCCGCATTGTCTATCATCACTGCCAATGATGATCCTGATCAGGCATGTGACTGTACCTAGGTATATAGTCACGATTTTTGCATTATGAGCCAGCCCATCTGCCCGCCAAACTCGCATATTTTTGGAGTTCATTGTCAAGAAAAAAAATTACATTTTAAGTGTATTCTCATGAAAGCATGTTTCTACTTAAGAAAATTAGTGAAGCTAGGTTCCCTATATACGAGCTTTTTTTTTTAAGTTAGCTTGGCATGGTTATATGATTTTGAATCTGAACTATAATATAAGCTTGCTGCACATGAGGTTGCTCCTAAGGATTTTACTGGCCGTAGAGTACGAAAGGAGGTCCATGAATGAGAATCATGATATGAAGTGCAAGGTTGATATCAGCTAGCTGAGACTAATGTACAAGATTAAAGTGCCGCCAGATCAATCAAGTACAGATCCAGTCCATAAAAGAAGACATGTCCTGAAAGAAATCAACACGATAGACTGAATTACATAGCAGCCAGAGCCAGAGCCACGGCGGCACCGCCCACAGCCCACTGCGCATAGCCGGTAATTTGGGGACTGCCCGCCTTGCTGGAACTGGTGGATACCACTGTGACCATCACAGTAGAGACGGAATACGCCTCGGAGCCCGTGGACAAGGCTGGAAACGCTAGATGAAGAAGTTGAACTGGCGATGGTGGTAGGTGTCGCGGTGGGAGTCGCGCTGGGCGTGGTGCGCGTGGCAGCCGTACTGGCAGGCGAGGCAGCGTTGGCCGTCACGATGATGGGAAGGAAAGCGGAGGCCAGTTCGGCGCCGGTCATGACGAAGATGGCCACTTCGTCGTCGTAGGCGGATGGGCCGCCCACGAACCGGGTGCAGGCGGCCAACCTGGATGCCCAGAGCTGGCAGTCGAATTCGACGGTGACCCTGAAGAGAGTGGTGGTCAGCGATGAAAGAGGAAGAAAGAAAGGATCTCTTATGCATCCGGATCCACCAAGATGACTTGGGCCGTGGACGGGCCTTCGACCACAGTAAAGTCATACGACGGCATGCCGCAATCGGCTGAATCAGTTCCAGAGGGACATTGGATATGGTAAGTCGTCGCCGTGGCATCCTGGTAGAGTCAGTGGATGGCATGGATAGGCAAAGAAGAGTCCGGGAAGGAGAGAGACTGCGTACACTGCCCACGACGGATGCCACCACACCCTGGGGATCATAGTCCATCAACAAAAGAGTGACGGTGCTGTTCTGAGCGGCAGCAGAGGCCAGGAGGGCCAAGGAGGCCAGAGTGGTCGAATGCATCTTGAGGCACAACGGGATCAGAGTTTGGAGGAAAGGAGAATGGCAGGGATTTTAAATCGTAGTGTGGACAGAGTAAATTAAACCAAGTCAATGATGATTGATGGGTTGAGAAGCGAAAGGCGGTGCGAAAAGAACGAGGGAAGATGGGGATGAAGAAAGATATCAATCGGATGAAGGAGCACGGTTCTGGTACGGAGTTCTCCGATCCAACATCTTCCATGTTTTCCATTACACGTCTAGATCCTCAAGCGCGTTCCAAACAGAGTTGACTGTGTCTGAATTGTCAGGTTAGTGGCCAGAAGGACTTGGTTGAAGCCTGTAGAATATTCCTAATCGTCTCTTGACAGGAAGAGAGAATCCTAAGGACATTTCATGAGAACAGAGTATTCATCATGAGTAAATCAATGCTGAAGATCAATCCTTGGGGTCTAATGAGTTGATAAAAAGAAAAAAAAACCTCCCGTCGTGGATAACTAGGTGGTACGGTGATTACTAAATTTGGCAGGCGTGCCCCTTTCGCTTACGCTGACACACCGATATTGGTTATCACGAGATCAACCGACCAAGACATACTGCATACAGATCTTTGCATTGATCTGCCAACCGAATATTATAAATCGAGCTTGATATCCGCTGATACTATTGGTACTACTCTGTAGATAGTTGCTATGTCCCTATCTATCTGCCAGTGCTACCTTTGTACTCCTTCAAACAGAGGAGAATCTCGTCCATCCTCAGACTCAGACTCAGACTCATCGTTGTCGATTTATCATTTATCTATTTTCTGCATGACCGAAGTATTTCAAACTAGTACGTACATACATATATATAATCTATATTGCTTCGACACTCCTGACCAGCTGTTACTAGGCCATCATCATCGCCTTCTTCCTCCTGCAACTCTCACTCCTGGCCCTGTTAGTGCCCATCAATCTTACTGTTGAGTTACTTGAACCAGTTCATAAACACATACACCATGCTGGAGACCACTCTTGGGCCATCACAAGGATTAAGCATTCTGCGAGTCAGAGGCTACTGATCTGCTGCCCTTCCTAATATTCCTTGACACACAAATGTTTCCAACATCAGCAGGATGTCAGTAATAAAGAAAAGACTTACGCGGGTCAAAGCATTCAATACACCGTCCACAAACGCAACCAAAGCACAAAAGAAGCTCATAGCTAAGTTGCTTGAAGGGATTGAAAAGCAGTTGCTACTGGCTGATAGTCACTCTTCCCAATCGCGAGTTATGTCCTGCATAATGACAGGAAGGAATCGACTCCGACAACCGAGGCAAGTTCTAGCTGCATCCATATAAGTAACCGTGATGGTTGATATAAATAAGATGCTTTCCATGCTATCTGGAGATGTATGTACAGTACATACACATTGTATATTTCATGGACAATCATATAGCAGAGTATCTCATATGATACTAATTGTCATCCAAGTGTGCAGTGCAGTGTGCATCTCAACTTTCCTAGCTTAGTCAGTCAGTCAGTCCGTCTTTCAACACACTTCATAATAGATAACTAGCTAGCCGATATATGCCTGCGCAGCTCCGAGTTCTTGATTATCGATTATCCTACCTACCGAGTTAATTTTTCATTATGAAAATTTCTGTCGATTTTCCTTTTTCTTTTGTCGTTTCATTTCTATTTTACTTTCTTTTTTCTTTCTCTTTTTGCTTTATCTTTTTTCTTTCTCTCTTTGTTCCCCTATTAATATATATATATATATATATATCCCTATTCTTTCGACTTTCCTGCTCCTCATCCTCCATCTTTTCTCTTCTCTTCTCTTCATCACACACACCCACTCCCTCCCTATCTGAACGTTACTGCGCATCCATCCATTTACACCTTCTTTTAATCAGCGTCAGCTTCAACTTCAACTCCACTCAACCAAGCAACAATGGACTCCCTCAACAAACTCCGCCAGCAGAACAAGGAGTGTTTCTCCCAGCTATTGGACCTCGAACAGGCCGTGTCAATGAACGACGAGACTCTGAAGAATACCATGCAGGCTCCTTCTTCATCTTCTCCTCAGCTACTGACAATGAAGGACCTCGAACAGGCCGTCTTCAGACACAATGCCGTTCTGAAGAAGATAACTGAGAACCAGAGGAGGCTCGTCGCGGGCCTGCAGATGCTCTCTGACGTCCAGGATGCGCTCTTTGACATGCAGGATATGCTGTTTGAGAGGCAGAAGGAGATTCTGGAAGGGAGATAAGAACCGGGAGAATCGGGAGAATTAGAATTGGAATTAGAATTCACGAGAGAACTCTGCAATACGAGTTCTAGGAGCATGAGCAGCATCTCGCTGCGCTGAGCTGAGTTGAGTCAGTTGCCTGATGTTGGTGGTGGGCCTCTAAGCTGCCGACAAGTAGAGGAGTTACCCCCGATCTCAACCCGATACGATACGATATGATATGATCTCATCTATCTATGTATTGTTGACTTTGTCAATTGACCTCTCGTGTAATTTTAGTGTACTTTAGAGCGACAAATACAAGAATCAGCCTGTTTCTCTTCTTTCTTTTTTGGTTGGAACGAACAAATGCGTCCAAAGCTAACCCTAGCCCTAGATATGTATATACTCTGTATAACAAACAGCAATAAAAAAGTACCTATTATACTGATTAGTTAGATAGTTAGTTTCCCGGTGTTGTCAGGTAAGGGGGGGGGGGGGGGGAAAGTAAAAGTAAAAAAAAAAAGAGAGACAGAGAGAAAGGAAGAAAAGAATCCTGTATATATTATTATATATTTAAAAGATTTATTTTTATGATTAACTCACACTGAGTCTGTGATATTAGTACAGACTTGTATTACTATAAAAGCTACTGCCTAAGTAACAATATAAAGTAACGCCATTAGGACCTTGAATAAAGATAAAAGCTGACCCAGGATGGCCTTGCAAATTCACAGTATCAACCAGATCTGTCTGGGGTTGGATGACAACAGTAACAACAAACTCGAAGACCAGTCATCCGCTCATCATCCTCGGAACTACTGATGTGCAATCTCAAGTACGGCTTGCCCTTTTTTGTGTCATCAACAGCCTTCCGAACCTTTTTGAGCGAACATCTTGGCGACGAAGCAGTGGCAGCTTTAAGAATAAGACACAAATGTGTCCAGATTTGTTTCTCTGGACGCCCAGACAAACTGCCCCATATTTGGGAATGCCAGGGCGTATACTAAATTAAGTCAGTGGACAGGATTCATAGAATCTGAAAGTAAACCAGTTGTTTATATTTAATATAAGAAAACGACAAGAGAGAAAGGAAAGAAAAATGGATTATAAAATAGGAATCTTACCTTGGAATCGTTATCAATTCAGAGAAAGTCGAACTTATAACCGTCCAAACAGCAACCGTATACAATGGTATTCTTCCTCTTCTCTTGTCTCCGGATCTGATGCACCATTCCTATAATATATAATTAGAAATCTCAAATGCTCTTTTTCATTTTCATTTTCATTTTCATTTCATTTTCATTTCTTTTTCATTTCTTTTTCATTTCTTTTTCATTTCTTTTTCATTTCTTTTTCATTTCTTTTTCATTTTTTTTTCATCTCTTTTTCATTTCTTGTTCATTTCTTTTTCTTTTCTTTTTCATTTCTTTTTCATTTCTTTTTCATTTCTTTTTCATTTCTTTTTCATTTCTTTTTCATTTCTTTTTTTTCTTTGTTTTCTTTTTTTTTTAAGAAAAAAAGAAAGAGAGAGAGAGAGAGAAACAACATACCCATATACGCGAGGCATTGGGGACTGCCTGACCCAGATCCCCCCATCTTCGCCTGCACGATAACCAGTTTTTTTTTTTTTTAAAAAAAAAAAGACGACCTCGTCTTGTGGAAAAGCCACAGTATCACGTACCCTCTGCAAAAAGGTCTTCCAGAGTGCATTGCGCATGGATAAGTTCAGGGGTTGTAACGGAGTCGAGGTAAGAATGGAGAATAGTGTGAGATAATACATCTGTGTAAGAGGCAGTGCGAGCATTTTCCACAAAGAATCCAACAGGCTATTTGACCTGTGTGTGATGTTCAAGTGCAATCTGAAATTTGGTCCATTCATATAGCTGTTGCTGGTGTCCCCACTGTCTCATTTGAGCAGCAAGTGTTGTGTCTTCGTCAGCCTTAATGCAACAGTATTGAGATGCAGCCTTAGAAGCAAGGTTGTCGAGGGAACCTTCGGTAATACTGATAGCAAAATAAACCATGTCGGTTACAAGATGGCCACCGAAATTATCGACAACCTGGAACCCAGTGTACACATCATTTCCGTCGATAGTCGTGCGAATGAAAGCGAGCTCCCTGTCTTTCAGTGTATTATGTCGTAGTATGGTGAGGGATATTATCAAACACGTGCCCGATAGGGACCATGAGCTCGTGCAGAGCGTCGTCTCGTCGCTTTGGCGTTGATGTTGTCGTACCAGACGGAGTAATCCGATCTCACTAAGGAGACGTTTGACGGTGTTCCTCTTCGAACTTGACTTCAAGTTCCAATTGGCTCTCTGCTGTGAGCGAGACCGGTTTCTTGTCCTCAAACTGGTGTTGGGGAGCTACTCGTTTCTGCTCCGTTCGGACGCACTTGAGGAGGATCGCATCGAGGCGCATGCGGCATGTCGCCTCGTTGGTCGGATCTTGCCCCAGAGCGGCGGATATCTCTGCAAGCCTCCCGTCTAAATTTGTTAGGATCAAGAAGAAAAAGAAAAGGTAGAAGAATGGACTGACAAAGCCTCTCTGGAGCTGGTATTATATCATCGTCACTGGGCTGCCAGATCTGCTCATAACGTGGGTCTCAGCAAGAGGCGACGGCTTTTCAATCTCTTCGAGCAAATTATCGATGTGCTGTACTTCTTTGTGCTTTGGTTGCGCCTGTCGACAGTGTATAGCAAAATGCTTTTGTCAGATCCGGTAGATCGATCGATCGTATATATGAATCCACGTATGGGAGCTGAAAGATGTGTATAAAAAGAAAATCTCAGTCTATTCTCTCTAAGCGAGGGTAGGTAGGGGAGCCTCTATACCTACCTAGGCAGGCAATACAGGCGTGAATAAATACTCTTACTTGAGTGAAGCCCTAGGCAAACCAATAGTAATGCATCTAGGTTGGTGAAAAAAACAATGTCTTTGGCATACAGTGAATAAGGGGTGATTTGACCACTGACGGGATCATCACCTGATTTCCCAATTAGGAAACTGCATAGCAATGGAACCCCAGCGTTCCCGGTTGACAGCTTTGACCTGGGCAAGTATGAAGAAAATTTGACAACCTGCTCAGTTGAGAATGTTTGCGTGTGAAACAAGTGTAGACTCTGACAATGACAGTGACAGTGACAATAAGGTTGTTTGTAGCGGGAAAACTGGAGCCAGCATGGAAGGCAGGTGTGTAGGGAGGTAGTATGCTTCTCGTCATCCATGCTGCTTGCCTTACTTAGTTGAGTTCAGAGGTTTAGTCCTCTTATGGAAAGAACATCCATGATGGATCATTCTGCCACAGGAGGCATTCATTGAGCAGATTCCCGCACTGCGCTGTACTGTACATACAACCAGTTAGCCGTCTTTATTTCCCATGGCATGAGTCAGTCAGCTGACTGTTGTTGGTTGTATTGCTCCATGACCATGGATGACATTAGATTCTCACTGATTTACAGATTGAGTTCTTACTATTGACCGTTGAGGTAGACAGGACTCTAGAAGGAAAATTAATCCCCAATCAATCAAATGGAGAATTGACCTGACATAAACCTCATGCACAGTACCTATATCAACTACATGATGTGAAT
The DNA here is from genome assembly GCF_041956645.1 of Rasamsonia byssochlamydoides. Classification (NCBI taxonomy): domain Eukaryota; kingdom Fungi; phylum Ascomycota; class Eurotiomycetes; order Eurotiales; family Trichocomaceae; genus Rasamsonia; species Rasamsonia byssochlamydoides. The sequence goes on along the minus strand of NW_027192418.1, from coordinate 163,322 downwards.
TAACTATATGACATGAATGGGCAGTTCATCGATGGTGACTATGTTCTTCAAGACTGCTGCCAGGTGATGACCCCAATTCTTAATAGGACAGAGCCCTATGCCTGCCTAGGTCGGTACCTACCCAGGTTACTGAAGCCAGGTGAGGGAATTTGATTCCTCTGAATGAAATGAGAATTGTGCAGGGAATTAAGCTTTTAATTTCATTGGCTGAAACGAGATCCGTTCAAAAATGCTGAATAGTTAGACAGATCCAGAACTGAGGAATGAACAACGCGAGTGATAAACCCGTCAAGCAAGACGTGCCAGCTAGATATTCCCCCGTTCAAATGTACACCACTTCTTCCTGCCTACGCCGATACATCCAGCGGCGACGTGCAGCCGAACGCGTTCAGTTGCGGAATCGAGTAGGCGACGATGAGGTTCTCGACGGCTCCCCAGATGCCCAGACCTGCCGTGGCCAGCGACCCCAGGAAGTAGAGCACGTTCCACACGTTCAGGTACCAGTTCTTGGCAAAGAAGCCCCGGATCCACCGTCGCAGACCCCGATCGTACAGCGTGACCACCCCTGTGTTCGGGTCGAACCCTTCGCCCGGCTGCAGCGCGTTCTTGCGGATGTTGAACGCCAGGTGCAGCATGGGCGGGAAGGTGTAGGTGAATTGCAGGATGCAGGTCGCCGACACGATGCCCGTAAAGCCGGAGAAGTCCGGAATAGCGGCGCCGATAATGTAGGCGATCGACCAATAGATCGGGATCAGGGCGACCCAGAGATACTTGCCGGCGCGAATGGTCAGAGGCGGTGCCTTGAAGAACTCGACGAAAATGTTATTATAGATGACTGCAAAAGTCAGCAGATGCAGATGTGTCCTAGAAACGGGGTAAATGACATACCCTTCACGCCGATGTTCCCATACAACGTGGCCGCAATCAAGGAACTAACCATGGCTAGCGAATTACCAGCGGTTTGCAATCCATATGCCGAAATCCCCAGGTAGGACGGATTCTGTATGTACTGCCCCTGGTAGGCATACATAAACAGCCCGTACAGCATGTAGCAGCAGTAGATGAACAGCTGGGCCCCCCACATGCCCTTCAGAAAGTCACGAGGCCGTCGCATCTCCGCCATGAACTCGGCGAAAATCATAGCTCCTCCATACGCATACACCGCCTGCATCAGGCCATTGACCGCCGCACCGAAGTTGTTAGGGTCTGGCAGACCAGCGCTGTGCTGAACCGGAGGATAAACGCCTTGACTGTTGGGGGTGACCAAGTCGGGGTTCACACTGTACCCGGCCGACGACGCCGACGCCGAGTAGAGAGGAGGCGTATGGGCCGCGGCGCCCATTGTTATGAACATAATGATCAGGTTGATGAACACTGCCAGGTTAGCCAGCCATCCGAACTTCTGCAGAGTACGGATCTGGCCCAGAATAAACCCGGCCAGTGCCCACACCAGACAGCAGATGGCGTAGCACAGCTTAAACTGGGATGCTTCCGATAAAGCCTCGCCGTTCGAGATGATGATGACAGCCACATTGCAGACCAGCTGGATGGCCTGGAGGATGTTGAACAGGTTACGGCACCACGAGCCGTAGAGACGGAAGCCCAGGTCGCCGTATGCCCGGATGGGGAATTGATACGAATCGAGGCCTGCAGCAGTCGAGTTAGTCGTTAGAAAGACAACACGAATAGGAAAAGGTTGGAACCCACCCATGAAGCACTCCCAGAGCAACCAGCCAGACACACCCGCCATGAAACCAAACACCGTGTAGAGCGCGATACCCGGTCTGCGAGAGTTAGCCTGTCTTCATACAGTTGAATGACGGCATGCTCACCCCCAACCCGTGCTCGCAAACGCGTAGGGCAGCGCAAACGGCCCGAGAATATCGGTGGTGATGAGATAGAAGATGGCGCCCGCGGTGGCCGTGCGGACGGCGCGCGACGCATTGATCCATTCCTCGTCGCTGATGTGCAGACGCTTCTCGCGGTCCGAAGTGTTGATTTCCGGGCTGTGTGCTTGGTCCGACGTGCCATTCTGCAAGTTGGGCACGATGTAGGCCAGCAGATTCTTGCCCGCCTTGGGCATCTCGATGGTCTCCTCCTCCTGGCGCGTCTTGCAGGCGTAGTAGTAGTACTCCTCGAACGTCACGTCGGGGTCGTGGAGACGTCGCATCTGGGGGGGAATGGGCCTGGGGGCGCGGCGCCCATTGGCAACATCCTTGGAGGTGACCGCATCGATAGTCTTCTCGTCCATGTTGCAGCAGACACGAGTGTAGCAGCGCGAGAAGAGACGATGAAAATATTGACTGATGGAGGAATGCCTGAGGGAATTAATTCATTATAAAGTCCTCCATAGCACCGTGCGGGTGGCTTGAGCTGATGGCGCGATAGGAGTGCACCAAGACCCAGACTCTACGAACTTATCAGCATAATCGATGAATTTATCCAGCAACTTCACCATCTTTGGGATAGTCTGGTAGGAAAATAGATTAATCGAGGGGTGTGGATGGCCATGGTCGCATCTCGCCAACCCTCATCAGGAAGGTGATTAGACATTCCCACGGAGGACGGGATCAAGACAAGCCTTGGTCAGAGTTCGACCGTCGTGTCGATAGCTTGACGCGTAGTACAGAGTAGTATAGCCCAGCTGTCTGCATGAGGCCTGTGGCCATGCCCTGCATGATCTGTTAGAATGACAAGAATTGTTTGTACAGAGTTCTCGCAACATGTGCTCTGTCCAGTTCGCGGAGGACGGAGTACCCAGGTAACTCATAAGCTTCCGGCCCACCAGATCGCTGGCAGCACCCGTGGATGGAGACCGCCGGGGGGTGGAGCCAGGAACTGCAACATCTTAATCATAGCAACCAGACAATGCCTTCTGCCTTCTGCCTCGACCTTCTGATATGGAAGCAGGCGATCTAGAAGCATTGGCACCACTGCAGGAGCCATTAATTAACTGCTGCAGCTCCCTGCCAGTAAGACAACGCCTATACAGCATCGAACGAGTGGGATGCCACGAGGTGACACACAGTACGGAGTACTCCGTAGTGTCAGTAATAGCGTAGGGTGCATTACGGAGTAGCTGCATGCAGCCAGCCTATCCCAACATGGCTGTAAGGCCGGAACCATTCGAATTGTGTTCGATGCAGGACACGGGTGACGATAAGAGGTTTTGGCCAATCATCTTTGGACTGGCAGCGACAGGGATAGATGTCATGTCAGACGTCTGTAACCTCGTGGGCAGCTAGCTAGCTGTCCTAAATCCCATGCGTCAAATCATCTCGATGACAGGCAGACAGACAGACAGGATCGGACATTTCTGAATCGAACTGGATTCCTAGTTGACTTAATTAATACCCATTTAAATAATGTGCTAGTAAACCTCGCTATAGAAATATACTCCGTATACTGGTGGGATTTACTGGGTTGAGTGGATTTCTCACACGTGACACAACCCGTGCTCGTGATATCTGGCACAAAGAAGATGGCTCCGCCCTCCCCTCCTCGTTTCCTTCGAACGTGCTTTGACCTTAATTACTTCAACACTCAAATACCATCTATCTAACTTCCTCATCCTATCTAGAGTGTTTTTTTTTTTTTGGTCCAGGATCACAGCAACAACGACAGACAGCGAGCAACTTTGCCAAAGGCCTGAGTCAGAGACGTTACCTTAGTCAGCGAAATGCAGCTGAAACGTGATAAACGGGGAAAGAAAAGTAGGGGGAGAGAAATGGTATTATATGTCTGTTGGTTGGTTGGTAGGTAGATAGGTAGCATTCGATGCGCGGAGAGGGTAGTACAGAGTGTATACCTAATACAACACACCTACACCTAGGTAGGTAGCTCAGGGACTGGACTGTACTACTGTACTGAAACAAAGAGAGGAGAAGACGACAGGGTAGAAGAGGGAAAAAAAAAAGCACTCATCTATCAATCGATAGATCGACCAATTCAACTCTATGTTTGACGAAAGTAAGTATATATAGACTACATACATACAGCGGAAGGTGCAAGAAATGTATCTATCTATGTATGTCCTCCTGCTCGTAGATCAACAATGAAGTCTGCCTATAAGTACAGGTACAGGTACAGAGAAATGTAGGTGTATGTATATGGAGAAAAACAATGTGTGAACCAGGCCAGACATCCGTTGCGGCATCCAACATTGAAAAGAAAAAAAAAATAGGTACGAGGTGAGGAAACGAGAAATGATGAAATGAAGATGAGAAAATTGAAGCTTGTAAGTAGGGCCGGTCCAACGCCGAAAGAAATGAAGAAGTTACAAATCTGTACACGAAAGTCTGCTTTTGCAATGAAGAGACTTTCCACAATGCAAAATGAACACACGAAGAAAAGATTGCCGACATGCAAGAAATATTCTTTTTCAGGACTGGTGCGGTGGTAGAAACGGGTGGGTGTCGTCATGCTCGTTAGAAGGTCAGGCAGAAAGGCAGTTAAAAACCATCGCCCTCTTTCCACGGGCGTCCTGCCTCCAACGCTCGATTGTACGGATTCATGCCGCGTTCAATCGCTTCAGCCTTCAGCTTGCCCAGAATCGCATACTTCTCTTCGATCTGCGCCACGAGGATAGCGTCCTTGCCCACTTCCGGGATCGTCACGTCCGTCAGTTCATCCAGCGTCCCCCGCAGCCGCGCCTCCTCGACCTTCCGCGCATTCTCCTGCCACTGCTTCAGCTCCTCTTCCAGATCGCGAAGCTGGAACCGAGTCCCGAAGAAGAAATTCAACTCATCTTCCCCACCAAAGCACAGCCCGAACCCGTCGCAGAAGCAGACGTGCTCCTTCGGACAGTAGACGTCCTGGCCCGTAAACACCACATGCCACAGATACTCCCAAACCCGCCCCGAAATGTAGTCGCTCAGCTCGGTGCGCAATAGCCAGTCCCGGTAGAAGACGTAACGCGACTTGGGAATGGCCTGGATGCGCTCCCGCGAGACGGCGAACTGCGCACAGCACGGCTGCGCCAGGACTTGCGGGATGGGCAACTCAGGGAAGATCTCGCTCCACGACCGGGCCAGCATGGTCTCCTCCTGCTTGCTCACGTCCGCCTCGATGGCGCCCGGGTGCATCCAGTCCGGACAGCCCGGCGCCCAGATGCAGCGCATGTTCATGAATCCTTCGCGGATGACGCGCTCGGGGCTCAGCCTCCGCAGCATCTCCGCGGCGTCAAAATCCAGAATCTCCTCGTTGTGCCAGGAAAACCGGTGCGAGTGCATGAACACGACGATGTCCGGCAGGTTGTCGTAGTTGTCGATGATGAAAGTGAGGTACACCATGACCTCATGCCCCTTATTCTTGGGTGGGTGGAGCGGTGCCGTGGGATCGTCCGCAACATACACCGCCGACTCCCAGTCCGGAAGCTCCTCCGCTATCCAGTCCGTGTTTTCGTTCTGGGTCCGCGGGCACACAATCATTTTCGAGTAGGTCGAACCCGGGGGTTTGGGCACCCCGGGCTTAAACTGCGGTCGTGGACCGTACGGATACTTGGTTGGCCGGTCTTCCTGCACGCTCATGTTGACGGTGAACGAGGGGACTTTGGACGGGTCCGACCGGTGGGACGACTTCGCATCAACCACCTCGCCCATTCCCACGGCCTGCGGGATTTCGCGCCATCTTTCTCCCTCCGTAAGGGACCGCGAGGCGAGGTAGAGAAAGAAGATGAAGGTGGCGAGGCCGATGAGGGGTAACGTTCGTCTGGGGAGGAGCATGGAGCTGTGTGGTCGAACACTATAGCTGTTTCAGGATCGCGGGGTCAATTCTGGAAGGAATTCATCGTCAGTCGGATGGTCCATGAAATTCGCCTCCTGACGTCGGGAGACGTCGCCTCCAGCTCTCTGCCCAGCTCTCTGCCAGATTGACAGCAGACACACCTCTTCTGGTCGAAATCCCCGCATCGGGGAAGTTTCCTCTCTGATCCTTTTAACACGACAGATGCCAGCGTACCGGGGTCATCGCATCGAAAATGCGCGGACACGGCACCCAGCGAGAACAGAAAATTTCGACAAAAATAATAGCAATTGAACTGGACAAAGCAGAGGATGGGAGCGGCCGTCTGAAGAAAATGTTCTTGACCAGAGATTGTTTTCTAGAGATGACGTGGATGGTGCAGATGCTGTTGTTGCACACTGAAAAGGGACCGTGATGGTGGCTCCGTGCGGATTAATTAGTTACGGTTCGGGGTGACGAATGCAGGCGGGACAACCGGGGGGAGAGGCAAGGGAGGGGAGGGAAACGGCGGGAGAGGTCGAAAGCTGGACTAATATTAATGCATCATATAGAAAGGAAACAGAACACTGTCTCCTTCAACCAGGTCTGGTTGAAATTCAGTTCAGGTGAACTAGTGGGCAGCGCATCAGACCAGATGAATAGGTGGAATTGCACTCCTCTCCCCTTTCCGGGGCGGATGGCGGTAGGAAGAAGGTGAACATGCTATGCTCATGTTGGCCTGAAACTGCCTACGGGCCCACCCGACCGTCCATCATGCTGAACTTCTTGCCTCGACGATTCGATGGAATTGACGGGCGGAAGGGATATGGCCACTGTCCATCGTGCAGGAACCCACCGGACTGGATGGCCAGGGGCGGGCCCGTGGAACGCGCACGTAGTTTAGGGGAACTTGGGCCGCGACTCGTGGTCCTGGGTCTGGATCGCTGCTTGGCACGACGCCAGAAGTCAACTGCTTGCATTATGAAGAGTTGTCCATTTTCAGAATCAACCTCTTCTCTGATCAAACTTCAGATCCATTGTCAGGTGAACACACTGGTATGATTATGAGGAGTGATGAAGACTGTCGAAGAATAATGACAAGATCTTTGGGGCCGGCACGTGATGATGGGTTCACGTGTTGTCAACTAACCAAAGTAGACCAGAGAGTGAATAGCAATA